>NC_041389.1:475387777-475400016 GCF_002162155.2 Triticum dicoccoides
AGGAGGAGGTGGAAGAGCACGACTCCAAAGCGACCACCGAGGGGACGGGGGAGACCTCCCCTTGGCATAGGTCCAACACCCTCCGTTCCATGCCGGATGACAACGAGGCCGGCGCCAGGCAAGGGGGAGAGGACCCGCCCTTGGTCCTAAGGAAGGACAGGACGGGGCTGATCTCCCGATGGTCTAATCCAGCCCTGGGGCTGCCTGAAGCCATCTCCAGCCCTTCTGATGCGCCTTCCGCTTCCGGACCTCCGGAGGCTGATCCCTGCAGGAGGATTTCAGGCTTCAAGTTTGGCCAGAGGCCGCTTGAGCCTGCGACTGTCGACCAGTAAGTACTTGACTTTTGCTTTGCTTCCTGTTTCCGTCGCCAAGGCTTGACGTCTATATTCTTTTGGCTAGGCCGCCACCTGCGGCGAAAAGGCCGTACGGGCCTCAGCGGCCCTGCTTGGGGCGAGCTTGCCTGCCGAGGCTGTGCCTTCGTCTGTGGGAAAAGGAGGCAATGAGGCTTGTGCCTCCCCTGCCCGATCATCCTCGCGAGGCCAGGAGGGGTGCACTGGCGTGGATCCAGCCCCTGTGGCCCAGGCGACTCCAGAGGCGTCCGTGCTTGACGTTGTCGTCGAGGCCACCGAGGCTCAGAAGGCCCCAATGCCTGACGTTGTGATTACGCTGCCATCTTCTCCTCCTACTCCACTGACTACCATCTCTCCAACTCCTTCCACCGTCTTGGATCATGCTGCTGCCGAGTTGGGTCGGCTGCGAGAAGATCTCGAGGGCGCCGACCCCCGACTGGTGGTCGGGCGCTTGGAGTTGGTCTCTGGCTGGGTCCGCTCTGATGCCTCTGTCCGAGCGGTGCTGAGCCAGGCTGTGTCGGCCCTCGAGGAGGAGAAGCAAGCTACCTCTCAAGCCAAGGCCGCTCGCGATGCGGCTTTGGGTGATGCTACAAACATCCGGAGCCCCTGCAAGGCATTGGAGGATGAGCTGCAGGGCCTCCATGACGAGCTTGCCAAGGAGGTCCGCGACCGCCAGGAGAAGGAGAAGGAGATGAAGGCTCGAGAGGCTACCGTCAGGGATCGGGACGCTGAGAGGGTTGAGCTGTGATGCCAAGGCGAATGAAGGCGGAGAGGGTTGAGCTGGACGCCAAGGCCAGTTGGAGACGCGGGAGCAGGCGCTGAAGGCGGAGAGGGTTGAGCTGGACGCCAAGGCGAATGTCTTGGCTGAAGATCGGGTGGCCTTCGCGAATCTGGAGGGGAAAGCTCGCGCAGCGCTGATGACGCTCTACGACGGCAGCTTAGAGAAGCCGCTGGCTGGCGCGGAGGACGGTCCCGCCCGGCTGCTTCCCATCTTGGTCCAGGCACTTGAAGATGTCGCGGACAGCATCGGCCCCACGGCCGAGGCCGAACCGCGCATCCTTTCTTCTGCAGCGCTGATGCCGTCCTCAACCACATCTTCCTTCGCGATCCCAACGCTAACCTCGACAGTCTGCTGGAACCTGTGAGCGGCGAGCCTGCCACTGCTGCTGCTAAGGCTGTGAAGGGCCGAGCGGAGGCCTTGCTGGCAAAATTCCGCGCCTTCAGCACCAGGCCCAAGCGAGGTACGGCCAGCTCTGCGGCTTCAGGAGGTGAAGCTGGGGAACGCAACCCCACCACAAGCGACAGCGCTGCCTAGGAGTGATCTCTTCGTGGCTTCTATCCTGTTTTAATTCCTGCAACATGCACCGTGCCTCCTGGAGGCGTTTAAACTTGTGTTTGGCATTGTGAGAACAACGTATGGTCTGTAATATTTGCTCCTGAATTTCCAAGAATTTGTAGTTTTCCCTCCTATTTGCCTTGTGTTCTACGTCGGTAGGGCCCGACCCCACGCATACCTCAACTGCGGTTAGCCCCGACCGGAAACCTGGACGGAACCAAGGAGTGAGGGGCTACGTGACCAGTTAGGCTCCTGAGTCGCGATGCTCAGGAGTCCCCCTTGACGCGCGAGCAGCAAATAGGGAAAGGGTGTAGGAGTGGATTGGTCGTTCTACGTCGGCAGAGCCCGGCCCCGCGCATACCTCAACAGCCATTAACCCCGACCGGAAACCAGGATGGGACCAAGGAGTGAGGGGCTACGTGACTAGTTAGGCTCCTGAGTCGCGATGCTCAGGAGTCCCCCTTGACGTTCAAACGGTCTTCATACCTTGGCTCCGCTCGGGGAGAGGCGCGCCACAACCAGGTCAAGGGGACCTGGCTGGGTGGCGTGCGCTCGGGCGTGGCCCGGGCATAGCCCCCATGCATGTCCAGCCCCCTCGCGTGGCACTCCTGAGGGGAGGCATTGCGATGAGGCCAGAAACAGAGCTCTGGGCTCCCCGAGGTTGGTACAGCCGGGGCTGCCCTCAGTTGTTTATCACCAGCGTGGTGCATAGCGCTTCCGTATGTGTACGGGCATGGCCGCTCCTCGGTAGTGTCGTCAGCCAGCACGGAGCATGGTGCTTCCACTGGTACGTGGGAGGGGGGCCCCTCCGGGAGGAGCCCCCGGGGCGTGTACAGCTCCGCCCTGACACGTGGCTGGCACGGCAGGGCTAGACGAGGTGTATCTGGGCAACCGTGAGCCAGCACGGGACCCACGGTGTCCTACCTCAAGGCGGGTTGCACCTATCTCTGGGCCTTTGCTGGTGGTATGTTCCTGCAAGATTGGTTAGATGCCAACGCTCTACGTCCTCAGGTCCCGGCCCTCGAGCGAACTCAGCCGTCGCTGGTATGCCAGGTCATGATGCCGTGGACAAGGCTTGGAGGTGAGGGCTGGAGAGCTAGTAAGAGCCAATGAGTCACGATACTCAGGCGCCCCCCTTTTAACGTGCAAACGATTAGCATGAAGGAGAAAATGGACTCTGGTAGGCAGCGGACGATAATCATAATGGGTCAAATATTTAAAGCACACGACCTAGATAGATGCGGGAAAGATACATGCCACTGGGTCAGCCCCGAGCGGCTTGGGGATGATGCAGCCCGAGGGGCACCGCCGGCAAGGTAAACTAAAGACATGAGAAAAAGAGATACATGCCGCAGAGACAGACCCTCGCGACCTGGGAATGATGCAGTCCTGGGGGGCGCTCCAAGCTGAAATGGAACTTGAAAAGATGTCACCTCGCACCGTTGCAGTCGAAGGGGTGTTGGAGTAGCAGACGACGTGTGATGAAGAAGCCGACCCTCACGAGCCCATAGGGCCCTGAGCCTCGGGAGGCTCTGGGGGTCCGGGCGGCTCTTCGAGGACCATCTCCATCTCCACCAGGATTGCGTAGTGCCTGACCTCCTGAGCTTCTAGAATGCTCCGCACCAGGCGCTGATGAGCAGCGGCCACGCTCGGCAGGCCGAGAGGCATGCGAACGTAGTTGTGAGGTGGACCCTCACAACGTCCCACACGCGAAGGCCAGAGGCGCTCCTTTGGCGTGGCTTGGTTGAGCCCTGGTATATCGATGCAGACGCGCAGCCCGCCATCCTCGCCTAGATGGGGAGCTACGCCGGGTAAGCGGCGGCTGCCGCGCATGACTCTCGATTCCTGAAGCTCCTGAGTGACTTTAGTGATGAACTCCTGAGGGTTGGGTCCTTCCTGCCTTACGCCTTCCTGCGGGAAACGTGCCGTAAAGCACGCCTCTAAGTGGTGCCCGAGCGCCTCCCTCGTGATCTTTGCAAGGTCAGAGGCCCTCCAGGAGAGAGCCCCCGATCCTTGCTCGAGGAGGGCGCCGGGCGCGCCTTCCTATGCGACGGAGGGAGGCGCCCCTTGAACGGGCACGGATCCTGGCGTCGTGCCACCGGAGGTGCCTGCCTCCTGAGGCCTTGGGCTAAGTGATGTCCTCTTCTTCTTGGGAGCCGCCTCGGGAAGGCTCCCGCTCTTGCGATTTGGGTCTTCGATTGATGCGGCTTGGAAGGCATGCTCGAGAGAGCACACTGCTTCTTTTTCCTCGCAGGGGACCGTGATGACTCCGCCGCTTCCTGGCATTTTGAGGATGTTGTAGCCATGGTGAGTCACTGCCATGAACTTGGCCAGGGCTGGATACCCGAGGATGGGGTTGTAGGGCAGGAGAATGTGGGTGACGTCAAAGTCGATGAGCTTAGTGCGGTAGTTCTTGCGCTGTCCGAAGGTGACAGGGAGGCGGACCTGCCCAATTGGGATGGTTGAACCGTCAGTGACTCCTGAGAAGGGCTTGGTAGGCTGAAGCTGATCATACAGCACTTGGAGATTGTTGAACGTTTCAACGAACAGGATGTTGAGTCCTGCACCGCCGTCGATGAGGGTCCTGGTGACCTGCACATTGCTGATGACTGGGGAACAGAGCATGGGGAGGACCCCGACTGTTGCTATGCACTTGAGCTGATCCGCTGAGCTAGACGTGATGGCGCACATGGACCACCTGAGAGGGCGCGTGGCATCGGGCTTCGGGAGGACTGCATTCACCTCGCGAGCAAACTTCTTGAAGATGCGCTGAGAGGCCGGGGCATGGGCGCCACCCAAGATGTAAGCGATAACACGCGGTTCCTGCAAGCCCCCAGCCCCCTCGTCTTGATGCTGGTCTTCATTCCTTCTTGGTTGTGGTGGCAGAGGAGGGAGGCCTGCGTTGCCTTGCGTGCGATCCTCACAAGGCTGATCCCTCCAAGCCCCCTCGCGAGGCTGGTCCTGCCAGCGGTCCTCACGAGGCTGGTCACGCCACCCTTGGCATGGGCCACGATCTTCCCATCATCCTCCACCTCTTCCTCCTCCTCGGCCATAGCCCCGATCACTGCGCTCGAGGCGTCGGCCGACACGTCCTTCTCGTAAAGCCCTGAGCTCTTGACATTCGTTGGTGTTGTGGGTGTGGAGGTCGTGGTACACGCAGTACCGGCTGCCTTTGGACGACTCCGGTTGATCCCTGCCATGCTTCATGTCTAGCTCTGCCACGAGCACAACCGCACCCTTGCACTTCACATCCTTGGCCTTGGACTTCTTCTCTTCTGGGTCAGCGGCTGGGAGCTCAAGGAGGGAGAGGCGTCCTTCCTCAGCTCTTGCGCACTTTGTTGCCATGTTGAACAGCTCCAGAGACATGCATAGGTCTTCGTGGATCGCCAGTTCCTCCTTCATCTTGATGTCGCGGAAGCCATCAGAGAAGGCTGAGATGATGGCCTCCTCAGTCACCTTGGGAATCTTGAGGCAAGCATTGTTGAAGCGCTGGATGTACTTCTACAGGGTCTCCCCTGGCTGCTGCTTCATGCGGCGCAGGTCACTCATGGCCGGGGGCCGGTCGCGAGTGCCCTGGAAATTGGCGATGAAGCAGGTGCGCATCTCATCCCATGAGGAGATTGTGCTGGGAGGCAGGTTCAGGAGCCAGGTGTGGGCACCATCCTTGAGCACCATGGGGAACCAATTTGCCATGACTTTTTCATCCCCGTTGTCCGCTTCAGTGCCCAGCTCGTAGAGCTGGAGGAATTCTGCGGGGTCGGCGGTGCCGTCGTAGCGAGGAGGCAGATCTGGCTTGAACTTGCCCGGCCAGGCCACGCTGCGCAGCTCGGTGGTGAAGGTGCGGCAGCCTACGGTAGCCACCGGTGGCCTTTGCTAACGCAGGGCTTGATCCTGGGGGTCCTCGCGCGCTGCGGCCAGGAGCATCGCAGGGTCTTGACATGCTGGAGCAGGAACACGATCCTGGCGCACCGGTGCAGGGAGCACGTGAGCGCCTTCTTGGGGGCGAGGGGTTTCTTGGGATCTCCTTTATTGCTGCGCAGGCGCTGGACGCGGTGGGTCTCGCCCAGGGGCCGCACACCTAGGAGCAAGGGCGCCTTCTTGAGAAGGAGGTGGCAGGGGCACCTCCGGAGCTGCGTTACCCGCGCAGGACGGAGGGCGATGCAGCGAGAGGGACGGCGTAGGGGAGCCCCCTGCGGCATTGACGAGCTCAGTGATGCAAGCGAGCCACTCTTCGTAGAGGTTGTCGACAGGACGGTAGTGCAAGAGCTCATGCGCTAGGAGTAACACGGCGTGCGCGTCCGCGGGAACGCGACGGGCGTGCGACGACGAACTAGCTGGAGATAGCGACGGGGTGGCGGTGCTGCCTTCCCGCCGCACCGAGGGATGCAGCGACGACGCTTGCTGCTCGTTCCCTGCCGGGCTGGTGGTGGCGTTGGTGGCAGGCGACGGGGAACAACGGGGAGGCCCACCGATAGGATCCGTCTAGGCAACGTGGGCGGCGAAGGCAGCCCGACGCTCGGCACGATCTCGGCGAGCATCAGCCATGGACGCGACGAATGACGGAATGCGAGACGGTGGAAGAAAAGATTCCGGCGCACCCCTACCTGGCGCGCCAAATGTCGGATGTGGGGTTCCGGCAAACACTTAGGGTTCGAACTCTAGGGTGCGCGCGAAGATCTTTCCTCTACCAACCCATTTCCCAACGCCTCGCTGAGAATCTAGACTACTCGATGAACAACACAAGGGACATGAGGTTTATACTGGTTCAGGCCACCATTGTGGTGTAATACCCTACTCCAGTGTGTGGTGAGTGGATTGCCTCAGGGGCTAATGAAGGATAGTACAAAGGAAGAACAGCCTCGCGAGGGGTGTTCTTGTGGTGGTGTGCTTGGAGGGGAATTGCTCCGTTCTGTTGTCTCTGGGAGAGATCCAGATGAGATGCCTCCTAGTGTGCTGGCTGGTCCTATATATAGAGGCCCTGGTCCTCTTCCCACATATTGAGCGGGAAGGGTGCCAACAATGGCCATTTTGAAGGGGCACATCTAGTACAACTTATCCTGACTAAAGTTGGTCTTCAACTGCCAAAGACTCTGGCGATGACACCGTCCTCGGCTCCACGGTGACCTCTGTCCGACCGCTCCGCCTGTCTTGGTCCTATTGCACCGCAATGGAAACCTTTGCTTGACGCCTCGGTACTCCGCGCCTGCCCTTGCCCCCTTTGCACCAAAGAGGAAACACGGACACTGCACTGGTCGGCGCCCGCCTGGCGCCCGCCTGGTCTTGATCGTCATGGCTTGCGTCATGAGCACCTTGCGAGGTACCCTTGCCTTGATCTCTCTGCCTCCTCGCGAGCTTTGCCTGGCAAGGCCGCTCCTGAGGAAGCCTCCTGTCGTCCGCCCCGCGAGGGTCTTGAGCTTGAGTCGATGAAGATGGGTCCTACTGGGCCACCACTTGAGCCACGCCGCAGGCCGCAGGCAGGCAAGTCTGGGGACACCCGTTCCCAGAACGCCGACAGTTTTACAATGGAGAAGATCAGAAGAGGGATAGGAGAGACGGGGGTTTTGGAATGGAGATGATGGAGAGGAGGTAGTTTTGCAATGGAGAAAAGGGAGAGGAGTGTGCGGCAACGATTTAGGATTGGACGAGAGGGCCGGCGCGCTGTGACTGGATCAAAATCAAAATCAATTACCCTTCAATTAAGAAAGCGACCCCACATTAACTAGCCTCCCTTTTATTCTGGGTCATAATTGACCATGGTTTTCGCACATAAAATATATGTTATACGTTGCAAAAATATTATAATTTGAAAGTACATTCAGGTACGAAGCAAACAATACAATTTTTGGTGACATGCATTCACATTTTGCTTGTCAAATACAGTACATGGTCAAACTTTGACCCAAAATACGCAAAACAACAAAAAAATACTTCCAAGACCAGCGCCGCTCTTCTCCTCTTAAACCACCGCTGCTCCTCTCCTGTTCTAATCTAAATCCAGCACCGCTCCTCTCCTCTTCCATTTCAAAACCACCGCCCCTCCTCTCCTGTTCCAGTCCAAAACCAGTGTCGCTCCTCTTCCATTCTAATCCAAAACCAGCGCTGCTCCTCTCCTCTTCCATTCAAAAACCACCGCCAGCGAGTGAAGGTGCTGTGGAGAAGTAGATTGATGGAGGAGTACAACCGATACGTGAGGATCGCAGACGGCGACCCTGTGAAGCTAGCTAGGATGTTGGAGATATATTCTTGGTTTGACAACAAGGACCAACTAGCGGCGACGGTGACATCCATGGACAAATATCTGCAACAGAGCGAAAAGGCGGCGATACTCCCGGAAGGAGTCGTGTAGGAGTACATAGAGCTGCTCCTCTAGGCCATGGAGCAAACAGATTCACCGAATCCGATCATGAGGAGATGGAGCATTCACCAAAGATTGAAGGATCGAGCATCTACAGGGTGCCGATTGTGAGGGGGTCCTGCCAGAGCTAGCCGGTGGAGTCTTAGTCGACCGAAACCAACTGCAAGAGGAGAAAAGCAGTTGGCCCGATGACGCTTCCCTGCCATCCTCTCCCTCGCTGTTCACATCGTCTCATGGGGCGGATGTCTACCGCCGAGGAATAGGAGGGGACTGCCCCCTCCCCCAGCCCAATAGTCGGGCAGGTTGTGAATTGTCAGGAGGAGCTTAGGGTTGTCAGTATTTGCAGGTTGTGAATCATGTTTTGTGTTGTGTATTTTGAGAGTACTTTCATATATGAATGTCTTTTGAATTTCAGATTTGTAGTATTGAGCATATGAAATATTTTATGAATTCTACAGATCTATTTTTAGCACTTAAAAAATGTAGTTTCATAGGAGTATAAAAGTCCAGACAAGATGATTTTCAGAGACGAAACTACAAGTTCCAGTTTCAGATAAGAAACTACAAGTTTAGTTTCAGATAAGAAACTGCAAATTCAGTTTCAGATAAGAAACTACTGCAAGTTCAGTTTCAGATAAGAAACTGCAAGTTCAGTTTCAGATAAGAAACTGCAACTTTCAGAGGCAGACCATTTATATTAACACAGCCTTTTCAAACAGGGTTAACATCATGTTGGAAGTTTTATTCATGGTCGAAAATGGAGCTACCAGCCAGTTAACATCATGCTGATCAACAGTCATGCATAGCACATCTTCATATGATGCACAGTCAAAATGCCCACACAATGTCGAGTGTGTGAAACACAGAGAAAATGAGGGACGAAGTTTTGGCAAGTGTTGGACGTGGTGTGCGTAGATGACAATGGGGAACCACATGTCAATAAAAGTAGAGGCAAAAAATATGGAGATATTTTCCTGCACAAAAGTATCAGCTGGGTTTTGGGCTGCCCCATCTAGGCTTTCATTTTTAACATGCGCAGCCCACGACCTCGGATGGGAGGTCCATAGGCCTATTTGTATTTTCTTGAGGTCTGTCATGTATCGACCGGCCTATGGACCTCCCATCCGAGGTTTTATTTTTCCTGAATATCGACAACCCAATTTATGTATTTTTTTGAAGAAAACGCAGAGGTCTGTTCTATTTTTCTATATAAGAATAGGAACGCCAGGTCCAACTTATGTTTCCCTTGTAACTATATTATATATAATTTAAATTATTTTTTATGTTATTATATATTATTTTTATTGTCATCATATATTTATCAGATACTTACATATGTAAGAAAACAATATCCCACATCTTATTAATTTATAAAAATAATTTCTTAACAATAAAATCCTGGATTGTTTTGGCACGAAAATCTTACTGATAGTGTACAAGAGCTTGGTAAGATTTAAGGACGAATGTAATAATATCACTTATTATTTAAATATATTTATAACAAAATGCTCAGCCCCTTTTTATTTTTTGATAACATTGCTGGCCCAACCCAACATTATAATTAGAATCAGCCCAGCAAAATCGTGTATTTCGAGAAAGTGCAAATGGCCTGTAATTTTTTAAGAAATAAAATAAATGTGCCACATGGACGCTACATTATTTGTTCACCCAGCCAAGCTAATGGCTGTAATTCAAAAAAGAAGATCAAATTGACTGTAAATTCTACCATGAAAAAAAAGACTGTAAATTCCGAAAAATGGGTTGAATACATGCCACATTTTTGGAGGCTGAAATGTGGTCCAATAGGTTGAAGCCAGCACAAGTCGTTGTCAATTTAGTCAACAAATGATTCTGACATGTTAGTCGTTGGATTTACATCCAACGACCGGCATCCATCTTCAATCTCTCGTCTTCTTCCTCCAGCGCCGTCGGGACCACCTCCCGCCTCCTGCTGCTAGGAGCTCTGCTTAGCACGCTTCGCTATGAAGCGCTACTCCACCGTTGGCCAGGCCATCCCTCCACCCCTCCACACCTCATGTTCTTCTCCACCGACTACCGAACCACACCGCACTAGAACCAGTTAACCCTCGTACACCTCTCCGTCTGCGACTCTACTCCCGCGTCTTCCCATCTTCGGCTCGTTTCTGTCCGGGGCCTCGTCGTCGTCCACCACCTTGGATGCGCTCGGTGCGGCGTGGTCAACGTGGTCAACGAACGACACCATCGGAAGTAGACTATGCATGGAGAGGCTGACAGCTAGGTCCACGGCCGCACACAAGGAAATGCCTCCTTATTACGCGCAAAATAATGATTCCTCCACCTGACATCTGGGACCCATCAGAAGGGCCTCTGTATTTCGCAAAAAAATGTGACCCTCACTGACAGGTCGGACCCACCAGCTATCTTTGCACGCAAGGAAGTGACTCCCTATTACGCACACAAAAATGAATACTCCCCCTGCCAGCTGGAACCCAGCATAGTGGGAGGCTGACTTGTGGGCCTACCAAGTTGACAGGGACGGAGGGCTTTGTCAACTTAGTCAATATGAACGATTCTAGCTCCTGTTACCATACGATGTTCATCCAACGGTCGTTGTGCTTCTTCAACCTCTGATCTTCTTGCTCCAGCCGCCCAAACCAGCGTTGGTCGTGCCGCATGCTCCTGCCTCCCGTGGCCGGCTGTGATGCCGCGGAGGCCTCACCGCCCCCTACTACTCCCACCGCTAGCCAGGCCATCCCTCTACTCACCCACACCCCCTGTTATTCTGCAGCGACGGCAGCCTCACACCGCAGGCGAACCAGTGAACCCTCGTACTCCTCTTCGCGTGGGCATCCACTGTTGCGTGTTCCCCGGCTCTGCGTCGTCCCCTTCCTAGGCCTCGCCGTCGTCCACGGCCGTGGTGCTCTCGGCGCGGCGTGGTCAATGTGGTCAACGACTGACTTCCATCGGAAGAGTACTTTATGTGGAGAGGCTGACAGCTGGGTCCACGGCAGCCAGAAGGAAGTGCCTCCTTATTAAGTGCAAAATAATTATTCCTCCACCTGACAGCAGGGACCCACCAGACGGGCCACCGTACTTCATGAAAAAAACGTTTCCCCCCTAACTACTGGGACCCACCAGCTACACCTTCGCATGCAAGGAAGTGCGTCCGAGCAAAAAAATGATTCGCCCCCCTGACTGCTGGGACCCATCAGCTACATCTTCGCACGCAAGGAAGTGCCTGACAGTCGGGACCCACCTGGTCGAAGCGTACGTAGCGTTGTCATTCTGGTCGCGGACGTGTACGTATGTACTAGTGGATGTAGAGGCGCACACATGTCGTAGGCGTGCACATAGCATGTACACGTACGTACAACGGCTAGTGTGCAAGAAAGAAAATATGGCCACGTACGTACATACGGGCGGGGTCTTGAACGCCTACTCGCGCATACATACGACTAGGGCTCGTGTACATGGTTGTGTCGGAACGGAGAAACTGTGTCATCGTCGTGTTCACGGGGAGGCAACGGAATGCTTGTGTTCATTGGGAGGCAACGGAATGCTTGTGTTCATCGGGAGGCAACGGAACTCATGGGAGCCAACCGGCTTGGATGGAACAGGCGATGGAAACGAGGCCTGGCGTACCGCAGAACGGGGAAAACGGCCTTGTGTTCAACCGTCCATGTTCGAAATGGGATCTTGTTCATCGGGAGGGGTCTGGCGTACTGCAAAACGGAGGAAATGGACCACCTACGGTTGAAACGGGGGTCCTGTCGATCGGGAGGGGTGTGGCATACCGCAAAACGGACGAAACAGACTTGTGTTGGAGTGCTATGGTCAAACAAGGGTCCTGCTCATCGGGAGGGGTGTGACGTACGGCAAAACAGGACTCCACGGGATACTGTTCATCTCCACAGTCGACCTCCTCCAGCCTCACGGGCTACTGTTCATCCACCGTCGACCTCCTCCAGCCTCCACGGGCTCCTGTTCATCCAGCCTCCACCGCGCGCTACTCCACTGGCTACTGTTCAACCACCCCTCCACGGGCTCCTGTTCAACCACCCCTCCATGGGCACCCCTCCACCGTCTACTGTTCATCCAGCCCTCCACGGGGTCATCTTGTTCATCCAGCTCTCCACTGGGTCCTGTTCATCCAGCCCCAACCGGCTCGATCGATCGGGGTCCTGTCCATCCAGAGGCAACGCCACAGGGTCCTGTT
>NC_041389.1:475400318-475401183 GCF_002162155.2 Triticum dicoccoides
CTGTTCATCCAGAGGCAGCATCGATCGGCTTCAGTTAGCAGCGGTTGCGAAGGAATAGCTCGATCGGGTTTAGTTAACAGCCGTCGATCGATCGCTCGGGTTCAGTAACGCGTAGCCTACAATGCAGTCGCTTGGGTTCAGTTAGAGCCCAACGCCTCGCTCGGGTTTAGTTAGAGCCAACGCCTCGCACACACACGCGTACGTGTATGAGAGAAACGCGCATCACTCGGCCCCCGACCACCCACCGTAACCAGGAACTCCGCGAAATTTTCCTCGCCCTCGCTTATACCATGGTTTTTTCCATCATGGACGGCCCAAAGAATGTCATGCAGCAGCATCTTCGGCCCGCCCAGGATGAAAAGCCCATTTTCTCTCATGATTTTTTGTCATAGAAGTAGGAGCCCACCACATCTATGATGATACCGGGTTTTGTCACAATTATCGTCATAGAAGTGTCATAAGTATGACAGAAAAAAATCGTTCGGCCCAAAATGTCACGGATGTGTCTTTTTTTTTGTAGTGCTAGACAGATGGCGTGTGCGTTCGTGAGTGTTTTTTGTTTGGGGGGGGTGATTTCATGAATGTACTTGTGGGAATATGTGTCGATGACATCTCAAACAAAATTTTGCATGCAATGTGTGTCAAATAGAGGCCTATCCATATCATATATAGAGGGCGGGGCGATCCACGAGAGGAGTGGGAGGGGTCATAGATATTGATAGAGTCAAAGAGAGGATCAAGTGGGCGGGTGCGAGATCGATGAAGAGAGCTATCAAAATTGTGTGTGTGCAAGTGAAAGATATAGGGCGACTAACCTACGGAACGCGAGAGGGAATAGGGCAAGTTTGTGTGTGGCAGGGAGACA
>NC_041389.1:475401528-475418968 GCF_002162155.2 Triticum dicoccoides
AGGGAGACATGACTAGAGCACTCGATGTATCGGTGTGTGGGGGTGGGGGGAGGGGGGCAGAGGCCTAACTAGAGAGGTAGAATGACTCGTATCTGTGTTGAGAAGGAGAGACCCAGCTATGTCTTGAGGGAGATCGGTCGACATCCATACATAACTAAAGGACGGGAAATAGGATGGGACAGAGAGAGAGAGAGAGAGAGAGAGGGAGGGAGGGAGGGAGGGAGGGAGGGAGAGGGGTAGAGTGCTGGATGGGTGATGGATTTGCTTCTTGAAGATGGTGGGGGAGTCCTACTAGACAAACTCAGGGTAGAACTGCAATATTATCAATAAGAGTGGGGATGTGTTTCTGTGTGTGCCTGTGCGTGATAGATCTGTCCGGACGTATGCATGGACGATGAAGGGGAACCATGTGTTTGGTAAGCAAACCTAACTAGATCGGTAGATCAATTGTTGTTTTTTGGAGAAAGGGAGAGACATAACTAATGAGGTAGACCGATCGACGTGTGGGGAAAACGATTTATAAGGACCTAGCTAGCTATATGTATAGCGGGAGATCGGTCGGTGTACATCCATTTGTTAGAGGCAAATAAGGCCCAGCGAGACGAATAGACAGAGAGAATGGAGCTAGGAGGTGGTGCGAGAGGCCGAGCTACTAGCTAGATAGGGGGAGGAGTGTGTGGTTGTGAGATTGATAAAAAGAGGGGCGAGAGTTTACACATGTGTGGGACCGTATGAGAGACACGAGGCGTGGACATAGAAAGGAGGAGATGGAAGTGTGTGTGTATGTTGTAGGCAGACATCGCTAGAGAGGTTTATCGATCGGTGTGAGTCGGAAAAGAATTGTGGAGACTGTGGGAAAACGAACTAAAGAAAAAATGAATGTGTGTGATGGATAGAATGCTGAGGGATGGGGAGGGCGAGGAGGGTGTGTGCGTGCACGAGAGAAAGTTAGTGCTAGCTACAAAGGTTATAGGATTGTGTGGGTGTAAGAGACAAACAAAGATCATAATTTGATATGAAAGTCGATTCATATATTTGAATAGGAGATCATAGTGTTATAAACATATGCATGCATGAATATAGCGGTGATACGCGTGATGTGGTTTTGCACATGTTATACCATAATGTGATAATGTATGGCGTTTGCAACTCCGAGCTAAATGTTGAACAATCTAAATTGTCGGTGTACAGACAGTGGGGCACTACTTTCTACCCCTTTACTTGTGCACGGGCAGTCAGAACCACGCCTGCGGCCGCACCTGAGCAGGGTACGGGCAGGGAATCAAAGCAACGAGACGGTCAGAGCAACACCAAGACAGAAACACAAAGAGCAAGAGGGTGAGGTGGACTCCCCTGCAAGACCTTTGCCGGGGCAGCCTACGCAGCCACGGCAAGAACCTTGCCGGGGCAACTTGACCGATGCCAGTAGAGCGCGCCACCCTTGAGCCCCAGGTTTTCCATCACCACCAACCACGTTGGGACCAAAGCTCGGGAGGCACCTCCATGATGGCATGCAGATCTTTGTGAAGACAAGAAGCACACAGAGTTGGATAAGGACTAGAAGACGGCGAGCCTCGGCAAAACCCTTGTCGAGGGCATACACAAGACATCTGGCAAGATCCTTGCCGGGGACGACCACGATGCCGCGACAAGACCCTTGTCGGGGCCCCAGCAAGGCCCTTGCCGAGTACATCCGCGGAGCCATAGCCAGGCCCACACCCGCCAAGGTTCCACCGCCACTCCCATGCAGCTGCCAGCCCACCATCTAGGGAGGCACCGGCGTGTCGACATGAGGCTTCTAGGCCAACTTAGCGCATGCATACGTGGTGGCATGCAAATATTCATGAAGGCCCTACCACTGTGCCACCTCAGCAGCTTGCCAGCCTACATGGCACCATGCGCACCGCTAGCCTGGACGCGTGTCAGAGCGGGGTGGGGCGACGGCGGACGGGACGGGGGCTGGCTTCCATCCCCGATAAAGCGAGAGGGACACCTAAGGGGCGCATTAAATGTGTCTTGTCCCGTAATGGCTAAGCGATAAGCTTAGCCACCGTACACCGATGCCACCTCTTGTGTGCCACTTTGGCGATCCCCTTGATTATAAAAGGAGGCCTGAGGCATCCAGGAGAAGGATTCGGACCCTTGAACACATTACACTCATGGTAGCTAGCTCAAGAACTCCAAGAACACTCAAATAGGACACAAAAGCAGGACTAGGGTATTACAGATCCTCATGGCCCGAACCTGGGTAAACAACACGTGTGCTTGTGCTGATTGCTGATCCCGCTCTTCTCACGACCCCGCGCCCTGCAACCGTAGTAGGGATTCCCGTGATCCCATAGGTGTCGTTTCCACCGACATCTTTGGCGTGCCAGGTAGGGGGTGCAGTCGTGGGAATCTGGTTTAGCAGCTAGTCGAACAGCTCTTCATCGCCATGGCTCCCAAGAGGAAGACGACCATGATGATTGGTTCATCCGGAACTGGACTGCCTATACCGATGCGGGCCAGTAGCGGTCCGGTCGCGGAAAGAACCCGTGGCGCGACCCACAAACACGCACATCACCCTGGCAGTCCAGTCCTGGCGAGCGGTTTCGTTCGTCCGCCAGGCGACGGGCCGCATGCCGCAAACTCCAGAGATGGAGTTGGGCCCCCCGCGGGCAGCACGGGGCCCTCCAGGGGCGTCGCCATGCCGCCCGATGGCGGTGCGGAGGCCTCCAAGACACCAACACCGGCGCCCATGGTGTGTTCTTCCCAAGTTGTGCGTGATGTGCAGCGCCAGCCCGCTGGTGACCCTGGGCGCTGTCCTAGGAAGAGTCCCGTGCGACCTTCACGGTATAAGGAAGGCCAGCATGCACGCCGAGGTGCTGGCAAAAATGGCGGACAACTGCAGGGCCATGATAGAGCTCCTTCTAACATAGTTAGATGTCAAAGCGCGTCAAGGTCCACGCAGCTTTCGCCACCGCCAACACCAGCAGAAGCTCTGGCGTGCGCGCAACTGCTCCTCGACTTTCCTCCTGCTGCGGAGAGGCTCGACGAGTGGTGAGCCACTGTCTAGAGCCTCGTCGGCATCGCCAGCAAAGATGAGCTGCGACTAGCGGGGCCCGTAGGCCGTCGCTCCGTCGAGCCACCGCATGTCAGCGGTGGAAGGGTCAGGGGCAATGCAGCCACAGTGCATTCTCCTCCCCCACGATAGCCATCGCGGGTGTCAATCCGTCGTGATGACGCTTGTGATGATATCTCCATAGCGTCGTCCGATCCGCGGACCCACCACGACCACGTTAAGTTCTTCGGGAGAAAGCCCTTGAAGACGCTCGAACCACCATCGAGCGTCGGCGTGATGCATGCCACCAGTCAGACAGGCGGGCAGGACCCACTATGGGCAACCCAGCACCGGGAGTCTACGGTGGCCTACCCTATGAGGTGGGTTGTCCGGCCTTCACCCGTGACCTGCGGCAGTTCCAGTGGCCCTCCCACCGCACGTTCAAGCCTGACATTGGCGAGAAGTACAATGGCAAGACTCACCTGTCAGAGTTCCTCAGCATCTACACCATCGTGATGCAAGCTGCTGGAGCCCGCGACGATAAGGTGCTTGCCAATTACTTCCCTTTGGCGCTCAAGCCCAATGTCATGTCATGATTGATGTACTTGTCGATGGACTCCATTTCATCTTGGTCGGATCTGTGCCATGAGTTTGTTGGCGCCTTCATTGGAGGCCATCAAGCTCATGGCCAGGCAAGCAATCTGCATATTTTCCCCCAGAAGGAAGGAGAAAACCTGCGCAAGTACATCCAAAGGTTTAGCCGAGTGCAATATAACATCCCACACATTCATCCTGCCATCGTGATCAGTGCGTTCAATCAGAATGTACGTAACTGCAAGATGCGTGAGGAGATGTTGATGAACAAGTTCAGGGATGTGGCCGAGCTTTATGTCCTGGCCGATAGGTGCGCTCGGGCTGAAGAGGGGAGGAAGTACCCCGACGAGGATGCCAACAAGGAAACTGACTCCATGGATGATGACACTGCTGCCCCAATGAAGAAGGGCCGGTGCTGTAACAGGAAGCGCAAGGGCAAGACTGTACTTGCTGTTGAGGGATCCGATGACACCGGCGCCGCCAAGAAGGCCAAGGCGAGCGACCCCGGTAAGGAAATTTCCGGGTGTGCCGCTTGCTGGGCCTTGGCGGCAGCCGACAAGCCGGGAAGCTCCGACAAGCAGTATTGCAAGATCCACCGCACCAAGGGCCACGACCTCCAAAACTGCTGGCAAGTCAAGCTGCTTGCTGAGAAGCAAAAGGCTGAATATAAGAGGCGCGACAAGGAGAAAGGGTAGGAAGGTGCCGAAGGATCCGGCGAGAAGCGTGGCGGCTAGGGAGGCCGCCACGGCAAGGATAATCAGCAAGAGAGGCCCGCCCGGGGCCGTGATAGGAAGCAGGAAGATGATGATCATGACAAGGACGACGAGTCCGGTGACAACGAGTTTCAGAAAGCTACGGAGGCCATGTGCGTCGATGGTGGCACCTCGCTGCACACCTCTCACCGTCAACTCAAGCAGAGGGCGTGTGAGATCACAGCGGTGGAGCCGTCACTCGATGCACGGAAGCCACTGAGGTGGTCCAGCACGCCTATCATCTTTGACACCGAGGACCACCCTGATTACACAACTGCGGTCAGGTGTTTGCCGTTGTTGGTTTCACCAACAATCCGCAACCTCAGAGTGACAATGATGCTAGTTGACGGTGGGGCCGGTCTGAACTTGATCTCGCCAATCATAGTCAAAAGGCTGTAGATTCCTGATGGAGACCTCGGAGAGACAGGCATGTTTCAAGGGGTCAATCCAGGGAGAAGCCAACCAAAGGGTAAGGTCACGCTGCCCATGACGTTTGGGGGAGAGCTGAACTACAGGACGGAGAGGATTGTCTTTGATGTGGCTGAGATCCCCTTGCCCTACAGCGGGATCCTCGGCCGCCTGGCACTCGCCAAGTTCATGGCAGCGTCACATTACGCCTACAACACGCTGAAGATGCTGAGGCCGATGAACATCATCAACGTCCCCTCCGACAAGAAGGACGCACTGATCTGCGCCGACCAACTCTACCGAGAAGTAGTTGCAGCAGCTGTCGCTGGAATCCCGGGAGGGAAGAAGACCGGTGAGTCCTCTTGCACCCACTCCGGCAAATGCACCTCTCTGGAGTGTTGTGCTCCCATCGAGGACGTGCTAGAGAGCTCCGCCGGCAAGATCAAGAAGTCCAGAGCTGCACTACCAGAGACCAAGAAGGTGTCCGTCAGAGAGGACAACACGAGAGGGGCTTTCACCATAAACTCCACGCTCCACAACAAATAGGAAGGCGAGCTCGTCACTTTCCTGCGGGAGAATGTGGATGTGTTTGCGTGGCAAGCATCCGGAATTGATTGAGCACCATCTTGTTGTCTGTCCTCATGTGTGGTCCGTCAAGCAGAAGGTCAGGAAGCAAACTCTGGAGAGGCAGGAGTTCATCATGGAAGAGATCAGGAACCTAGAGGCGGCAGGCTTGGTAAGAGGGGTACTCCATCCGATGTGGTTGGCCAATCCGGTGGTGGTGCGCAAGGCAAACGGGAACTGGAGGTTGTGTATTGATTACACAGATATCAATAATACTTGTCCAAAAGATACTTTCCCGTTGCCGCGCATCGACCAGATTGTTGACTCCACAGCCGAGTGCGACCTATTATCATTCCTTGACGCCTACTCAGGCTACCACTAAATTTTCATGACAAGAGAAGATGAGGAGAAGACAGCATTCATCACCCCATGTGGTACGTATTGCTTTTTACGGATGCCTTTCGGGTTGAAGAGTGCTGGCTCGACCTTTGCAAGAGCAGTCCAAATTGGTTTTGAGCCCCAGCTACATAGAAATATGGAAGCTTATATGGATGACATAGTGGTCAAAACCAAGGACAAGGCGACACTTGTGCAATATTTGGAAGAGACGTTTGCAAGTTTGAGCAAGATGAACCTCAAGTTGAACCCTGAGAAGTGTGTCTTTGGTGTCCCGTCCGGCAAGCTTCTCGGGTTCTTTGTGTCGCAGTGTGGGGTTGAGGCGAACCCAGACAAGATCAAGGCCATCGAGCAGATTGAGGCACCTAAGCGGATCAAGGATGTGCGTCGGCTCACTGGCTGCATTGCTGCCATGGGCAGATTCATCTCCAAGTCCGCTGAGCGTGCCCTTCCCTTTTTCAAGATCTCGAAGAAGGCGGGCCCAATGGAGTGGACCCCGGAGGCCGAGGCAGCGCTCTAGGATTTTAAGAAATACCTCTCCTCCACCCCAGTGCTGGTTGCGCCCAAACCACAAGAGTCATTGCTGTTGTATCTAGCAGGAACGAATCAAGTGGTTAGCGCCGCACTGCTGGCAAAGAGGGAGGTCGACAAAGAGGCAGCGGCATTAGCAGAGTTCATGGATGGCGAGCCAGAACTCTTCCAAGCAAGGCCTGGTCCCGGCAAGGCTGAGCCCCCGGCAAGATCTGACACCAGTGCGACAGGGCCCACGCAACTAGGTGAAGTGGTGCAGAAGAAAATGATGATGCAGCACCCGGTTTACTTCGTCAGCTCCCTCTTGCAGGGGCTAGGTCGAGGTACTCCGGTGTGCAGAAATTTCTCTTCAGCCTCCTTATGGCCTCGAGGAAGATGCGTCATTACTTCCAAGCGCACGAGATCACCGTCGTCACCCGCCTCCTGTTGCAACGGATATTGCATAACCCTGATGCAGTGGGGAGGATTGTGGAACGGGCCTTGGAGTTCTCAAGCTTTGAGTTGAACTTTGAAATCACCTCGACGATTCAGAGCAGAGTCCTGGCATAGTTCATTGTCGAATGGACCTGGACACCCAACGACGAGATCCAGGATACCACTCTCCCCGGCAAGGAAACAAGTCGCAACTGGATTATGTAGTTTGATGGGGCTTTCTCACTACAAGGCATCGGTGCTGGTGTGCTGCTCGTCGCACCCACCGGAGAGCACCTCCAGTACATGATCCAGATGCACTTTCCCAGGGAGATGTCGACGAACAACACTACTTAATACGAGGGATTGCTTGCTGGTCTCAGGATCGCGGCTGACCTCGGGGTCAAGAAGCTCATCGTCAGGGGTGATTCACAGCTTGTCGTCAGGCAGATCAACAAGGATTATCAAAGCCCATTGATGGAAGCTTACGTGGATGAAGTGAGGAAACTGGAGGAGCGCTTTGACAGTATACAGGCAGAGCATGTCCCCCGAGTGGAGAACAACATTGCCGACTTCCTGTCGAAGCGCGCTGCCCTCAAGCTACCTGTGGAACCAGGTACTTTTGTGCTTCGGTTAACTCAACCATTAGTCAGACCATCAACAGAGCAGAACAAGCAGAGGAAGTGAGATCCCGAGAAGTACTTCCCCACCGAGATCCCTGGAGCCGCTGGCAAAGATGCTGTCGTGGACGCCGAGCCTGCCATGGGACAACCGACTCTAGTGGGGCGCCAAGCCCTTGCCTTGGAGGCAGTCGTTCCTGCGACAGAGGAAATGATGTTGGTCCTTGCCGTCGAGCCTCAGGCTCCAGCTAGGTCACAACATACCGTTCAATTCCTCCAAACAGGGGAGCTTCCTGAGGAGCAGGAAGAAGCAGAAAAAGTAGCCCGCCGGTCTGCCTTGTACCAGTTCGTTGACAATGTTCTGTATAGGAAAATATCGAATGGAGTGAAATTGAAGTGCATTCCCTAGGAGGAAGGGCTAGAGCTGTTGGTAGAGATACATGGAGGCATATGTGGCTCCCACATAGGGTCAAGGGCCCTTGCCAGAAAGGCTTTCTGGCAAGGTTTCTTCTGGCCCACTGCCCTCCAGGATGCGACGCCACTGGTAACCAGGTGTGAGGCCTGCTAGTTCCATTCGAAGAAGCTTCATTAACCAGCTCAAGCCCTACAAACAATCCATGTCTCGTGGACATTCTCGGTCTGGGGGCTCAACATACTAGGCCCTTTCCCCCGCGCTGTTGGGGGCTTTGAGTACTTGTACGTTGTGGTCGACAAGTTCACAAAGTGGACGGAGGTGGAAGCAGTGAGGAAGGTGACGGCGCAATCAGCCGTCAAATTCTTAAAGGGATTAGTTTGCCACTTTGGTGTGCCAAATAGAGTCATCGCCGACAATGGCACGTAGTTCACAAGCCACACCTTCATGCAATACATTCAAGACCTCGGTAGCAAGGTCTGTTTCCTTCCGTGACACACCCACGGAGCAACGGCCAAGCGGAGAGGGCAAATGCTGAAGTGTTGCGAGGCCTGAGGACGAAAACTTTTGACAGGCTGCACAAGAGCGGAAGGTGCTAGATTGATGAGTTGCCGACGGTTCTTTGGTCGATCAGAACGACACCAAATCGAGCCACCGGCCAGACACCCTTTGCCCTGGTAAACGGGGCAGAAACAGTTCTCCCCACGAAACTCATATACGGGTCACCTCGAGTGCTCGCTTATGATGAGCTTGAGCAAGAGCGATTGCGGCAAGATGACACGACACTCCGCGAGGAAGGTCATCTTTGGGCGGCTATGAGAGTAGCATGCTACCAGCAAGCCTTGCGCCACTACCATAGCCGCAAGGTTCATGACCGAAGCTTTGAGGAAGGCGACCTTGTTCTTCAGCGCGTTCAGTCGGCCAAGAATTCCAACAAGTTGATGCCGAAGTGGGAAGGCCCTTATCAGGTAACACAAGTCACCAGGCCCGGCGCAGTCTGCCTGGAGACCGAGGATGCCATTCCAGTGAGCAACTCCTGGAACATCGAGCATCTTTGCAAGTTTTACCCATAAGGCGCGGCTGCCGGGCCCCCCGGCAAGCCAACTTTTGTACAAGCCTTTCCGATAAGGCATGTAACCCTCTATACAAAGACAGGCGCAGACCCTGGCACCCTAAGTTACAGCATGCATGCTAGGTTGAGTCTCTCCCTCGGTTAGGGTTGATAGTGCTTAGCGGCGACTAACCCCTAGCATAGAGGTCGAGTCTGCGTCTCTCTATTCTTTTCCATCTCCTTTGGTTCGCATGAAACATGAGCACTCCCGCCAAGCTGGATGGGGGAAAAGAATGGGTCGGCGCCCCACCCCCGACAAGCCAAGCTTGCCAAGGTCCGCTCCCGGCAAGCTAAGGTTGCCAGGGGCTATAGATTCAGATAAGTTTTTCCTCCCCCTGTTTTACATTTCCGTGTGGGTTGGGACGTGTGAAACCTCGTTTTGCTCATAAGTTAACGTGCTCCCCCCTGCCCGTATTCGAGAATTATCTCTTGGGTTGGGCTCTGGTTGTAACCACGGTGGCGAGGAAGCAAGCATAGGGCTTAACCCTACTTCACCCCTGTCTCCGCCGAGAGCGCGAGTATGGTCGAATGAAGAAAGGGAGCGGCAAGGCGTGTTGCCGGGCGGCAATGTTTATGTTAAAAGTAACAAGGATTCGTTCCTTGGTATAAGCTTCGCCCACGCACAAAGAACTCAACAAACACCCTTTTTCATTAATACACCCCACAAAGGTACAGTTCATACGGAACGTAAACATGAGCAGGGGGATTACAAGTTTTAAATCTAACTAAGGCTTGCAGGCTTACAAGCTAAAAAAAGATAAGGTGCCTGTAATCCCTTTCTTGTCCCTCTCCTCGGGAAATGGAACAAGAAGGCAAGAGGGCAGGAGGAGCGCATAAGCGAGGTATGAGCAGCAGAAGGCGCTAGGAGAACATGCCGACGGCCTCCTAGGGGAGGACTGGTGATGATGATAATGGGAGAAGAGCTGGAAGATGAGGCAACGGTCCATCAATACACTACGAAGGCGTCGGTGCCATCGTACTCTGACTTGACAGCCTGTCACCCGCCTTCTTCTCCTTCTCTGGCCTTCCCACGCCAGCCGCCCAAGGAGGTGACCCCGAGAACTTCAAGGAGCCGGCTCCATCGGGAGAAGGGGCATGGTGCAGATGCTACTGCTGTCGATACCGCCCGGGAACGGAGGGTCCGACGCCTAGTCGGACCCATCATCCTCCTGCCTGCTCCCCTCGTCGCCGCTGTCGCTGTCCTCCTTGTTACTCTCGCTCGAGGAACAGTCTTCGTCATCGGAGGAGCTCTCCATGCAGCACTTCAGGCGAGTCCCAATGTCACCAAAGTGTTGGGGAACATAGCAGAAATTCAAAATTTTCTATGCATCACCAAGATCAATCTATGGAGATTCTAGCAACAAGAGAGGGAGAGGATGAGCATCTTCAAACCTTTGAAGATCGCTAAGCGGAAGCGTCACTAGAACACAGATGAGGGAGTCGTACTCGCAGTGATTCAAATCACGGAAGATCTGATCTAATGCCGAATGGACGGCGCCTCCGCGTTCAACACACGTACAGCCCGGGGACGTCTCCTCCTTCTTGATCCAGCAAGGGGAGAGAATAAGTTGAGGGAGAGCTCTGGCAGCACGACGACGTGGTGGTGGAGCTTGCAGTTCTCCGGCATGGCTTCGCCAAGCACTACGGAGGAGGCGGTGGAGTTGAAGAGGGGGAGGGCTGCTCCAGGGGACGGGTATGGCAGCCCTCCCCCCCCCCCCACTATTTATAGGGGAAGGGCAGAGGGGGCTGGCCCCCTTAGATCTCATCTAGGAGGGCGGCCAAGGGGGCAGCTTGCCCCCCAAGTTGGTCGGAGGCGCCCCCACCCCCTAGGGTTTTCAACCCTAGGCTCCTTGGGCCCTTGGGGGCGCACCAGCCCACTAGGGGGCTGGTTACCACCCTTGTTCAGCCCATTTAGTCCCCCGAGGCAGGTGGACCCACCCGGTGGACCCCCGGACACCTTTCGGTGGTCCCAGTACAATACCGGTAAACCCTGAAACTATTCCGGTGACTGAAACTTGACTTCCCATATATAAATCTTTACCTACGGACCATTCTGGAACTGCTCGTGATGTCCGGGATCTCATACGGGACTCCAAACAACATTCGGTAACGGTATACTAATTCCCATAACAACTCTAACGTCACTGAACCTTAAGTGTGTAGACCCTACGGGTTCGGGAATCATGCAGACATGACCGAGACAACTCTCCGGCCAATAACCAACAGCGGGATCTGGATACCCATGTTGGCTCCCACATGTTCCACGATGATCTCATCGGATGAACCACGATGTCGGGGATTCAATCAATCCCGTATGCAATTCCCTTTGTCAATCGGTACGTTACTTGCCCGAGATTCGGTCGTCAGTATCCCAATACCTCATTCAATCTCATTACCGGCAAGTCACTTTACTTGTTCTGTAATGCACGATCCCATGACTAACTACTTAATCACATTGAGCTCATTATGATGATGCATCACCAAGTGGGCCCAGAGATACCTCTCCGTCATATGGAGTGACAAGTCCTAGTCTCGATTCGTGCCAACCCAACAGACACTTTTGGAGATACCTCTAGTGTACCTTTATAGCCACCCAGTTACTTGTGATGTTTGGTAAACCCAAAGCATTCCTATGGTATCTGGGAGTTGCACAATCTCATGGTCTAAGGAAAAGATACTTGACATTAGAAAAGATTTTAGCAAGCGAACTACACGATCTTGTGCTATGCTTAGGATTGGGTCTTGTCCATCACATCATTCTCCTAATGATGTGATCCCATTATCAATGACATCCAATGTCCATGGCCAGGAAACCATGACCATCAATTAATCAACAAGCTAGTCAACTAGAGGCTCACTAGGGGCATGTTGTGGTCTATGTATTCACACATGTATTATGGTTTTCAGTTAATACAATTATAGCATGAACAATAGACAATTATCATGAACAAGAAAATATAATAATAACCATTTTATTATTGCCTCTAGGGCATATTTCCAACAGTCTCCCACTTGCACTAGAGTCAATAATCTAGTTACATTGTGATGAATTGAACACCCATAGAGTTCTGGTGTTGATCATGCTTTGCTCGTGCAAGAGGTTTAGTCAACGGGTCTGCGAAATTAGAATTTGTATGCACTTTACAAATATCTATGTCTCCATCTTGAACATTTTCAAGAATGGAGTTGAAGTGATGCTTGATATGCCTGGTCTTCTTGTGAAACCTGGGCTCCTTGGCAAGGGCAAAAGAACTAGTGTTGTCAAAGAAGAGAGTCATCGGACCCGACGCATTGGGAATAACTCCTTGGTCGGTAATGAACTCTTTCATCCATATTGCTTCATGTGTTGCCTCCGAGGCTGCCATGTACTCCGCTTCACATGTAGATCCCGCCATGACGCTTTGCTTGCAACTGCACCAGCTGACCGCCCCACCATTGAAAATATACACGTATCCGGTTTGTGACTTGGAGTCATCTAGATCTGTGTCGAAGCTAGCATCGATGTAACCCTTTACGACGAGCTCTTCATCACCTCCATAAATGAGAAACATATCCTTAGTCCTTTTCAGGTACTTCAAGATATTCTTGACCGTTGTCTAGTGTTCCATGCAAGGATTACTTTGGTACCTCCCTACCAAACTCACAGCAAGGTTTACATCAGGTCTAGTACACAGCATGGCATACATAATAGACCCTATGGCTGAGGCATAGGGGATGACACTCATCTTTTCTCTATCTTCTGTCGTGGTCGGGCTTTGAGCCATGCTCAATCTCACACCTTGCAAAACCGGCAAGAACCCCTTCTTGGACTGATCCATATTGAACTTCTTGAATATCTTATCACGGTATGTGCTTTGTGAAAGACCTATGAGGCGTCTCGATCTATCTCTATAGATCTTGATGCCTAATATGTAAGCAGCTTCTCCAAGGTCCTTCATTGAAAACACTTATTCAAGTAGGCCTTTATGCTTTCCAAAAGTTCTATATCATTTCCCATTAATAGTATATCATCCACATATAATATGAGAAAGGCTACAGAGTTCCCACTCACTTTCTTGTAATCGCAGGCTTCTCCATAAGTCTGCATAAACCCAAACGCTTTGATCATTTCATCAAAGCGCATGTTCCAACTCCGAGATGCTTGTACCAGCCCATAGATGGAGCGCTGGAGCTTGCATACCTTGCTAGCATTCTTAGGATCGACAAAACCTTCCAGCTGCATCATATAAGATTCTTCCTTAAGGAAGCCGTTAAGGAATGCCGTTTTGATGTCCATTTGCCATATTTCATAATCATAGAATGCAGCAATTGCTAGCATGATTCGGACAGACTTCAGGTTCGCTACGGGTGAGAAGGTCTCATCGTAGTCAACCCCTTGAACTTGTCAATAACCCTTAGCGACAAGCCAAGCTTTATAGATGGTCATGTTACCATCCATGTTTGTCTTCTTCTTAAAGATCCATTTATTTTCTATCACTCGCCGATCATCGGGCAAGTCTGTCAAAGTCCATACTTTGTTTTCATACATGGATCCTATCTCCGATTGCATGGCTTCAATCCATTTGTTGGAATCTGGGCCTGCCATCGCTTCTTTATAGTTTGAAGGTTCACCATTGCCTAACAACATGATTTCCGGGATAGGGTTGCCATACCATTCTGGTGTGGAACATGTCCTTGTGGACCAACGAAGTTCAGTAGCAACTTGATCTGAAGTGCCTTGATCATCATCACTAACTTCCTCTCTAGTCGGTGTAGGCACCACAGAAACAATTTCATGAACTGCACTACTTTCCGGTTCAAGAGGTAGAACTTCATCAAGTTCTACTTTCCTCCCACTTACTTCTTTCAAGAGAAACTCTTTCTCCAGAAAGGATCCATTCTTGGCAACAAAGATTTTGCCTTCGGATCTGAGGTAGAAGGTATACCCAATGGTTTCCTTAGGGTATCCTATGAAGACGCATTTTTCCGACTTGGGGTCGAGCTTTTCAGGTTGAAGTTTCTTGACATAAGCTTCGCATCCCTAAACTTTTAGAAACGACAGCTTAGGTTTCTTCCCAAACAATAACTCATACGGTGTCGTCTCAACGGATTTATATGGTTCCCTATTTAAATTGAATCTGGCTGTCTCTAAAGTGTATCCCCAAAATGATAGTGGTAAATCGGTAAGAGACATCATAGATTGCACCATATCCAATAGAGTGTGATTACGACGTTCAGACACACCATTACGCTGAGGTGTTCCAGGCGGCGTGAGTTGTGAAACAATTCCACATTTCCTTAAGTGCGTACCAAACTCATGACTCAAATATTCTCCCCCACGATCTGATCGTAAGAAATTTATTTTCCTGTCACGTTGATTCTCCACCTCACTCTGAAATTCCTTGAACTTTTCAATGGTCTCAGACTTGTGCTTCATCAAGTAGACATACCCACATCTACTTAAGTCATAAGTGAGGGTGAGAATGTAACGATAGCCACCATGAGCGTCAACACTCATTGGACCGCACACATCAGTATGTATGATTTCCAGCAAGTTGGTTGCTCGCTCCATTGTTCCAGAGAACGGAGTCTTGGTCATCTTGCCCATGAGGCATGGTTCGCATGTGTCAAATGATTCATAATCAAGAGACTCCAAAAGTCCATCTGCATGGAGTTTCTTCATGCGTTTGACACCAATGTGACCAAGGCGGCAGTGCCACAAGTATGTGGGACTATCATTATTAACCTTGCATCTTTTGTTATTCACACTATGAGTATGTGTAACATCACATTCAAGATTCAATAAGAATAAACCATTGACCAGCGGGGCATGACCATAAAACATATCTCTTATATAAATAGAACAACAATTATTCGCGTATTTAAATGAGTAGCCATCTTGCATTAAATGAGCTCCAGATACAATGTTCATGCTCAAAGTTGGCACTAAATAAAAATTATTGAGGTAGCGTGCCAACGGCGATCACATCGACCTTGGAACCATTCCCGACGCGCATCGTCACCTCATCCTTTGCCAGTCCCCGCTTATTCCGCAGCTCCTGTTTTGAGTTACAAATATGAGCAACCGCACCGGTATCAAATACCCAGGAGCTACTACGAGTACTGGTAAGGTACACAACAATAACATGTATATCTCATATACCTTTGGTGTTGCCGACCTTCTTGTCCGCTAAGTACTTGGGGCAGTTCCACTTCCAGTGATCATTTCCCTTGCAATAAAAACACTAAGTCTCGACCTTGGGTCCATTGTTTGGCTTCTTCCCGACAACTGATTTACCGGGCGCGGCAACTCCCTTGTCGTCCTTCTTAAAGTTCTTTTTACCCTTGCCCTTCTTGAAACTAGTGGTCTTATGCACCATCAACACTTGATGTTCCTTTTTTATTTCCACCTACGTTGATTTCAGCATTGAATATAGCTCAGGAATGGATTTCTCCATCCCCTGCATATTGTAGTTCATCACAAAGCTCTTGAAGCTTGGTGGGAGTGACTGGAGGATCCTGTCAATGACCGAGTCATCTGGGAGATTAAATCCCAACTGAAACAAACAGTTGTGTAACCCGGATATAGTGAGTATGTGCTCACTGAGAGAACTGTTTTCCTCCATCTTAGAACTGTAGAACTTGTCGGAGACTTCATATCTATCAACCCGGGCATGAGCTTGGAAAACCAGTTTTAGCTCTTGGAACATCTCATATGCTCCATGCTGCTCAAAACGCTTTTGGAGCCCCGGTTCTAGGTTGTACAGCATGCCGTACTGAACCAGGGAGTAATCATCACTACGCGACTGCCAGGCGTTCATAACGTCTTGAGTTGCTGGGAAAATGGGTGCTTCACCTAACAGTGCTTCTAGGACATATGCTTTCTTGGCAGCTATGAGGATGATCCTCAAGTTACGGACCCAATCCGTATAGTTGCTACCATTGTATTTCAGCTTGGTTTTTTCTAGGAACGCATTGAAGTTCAGGGCAACATTAGCGTGGGCCATTTGATCTACAAGACATATTGCAAAGAGTATAGACTATGTTCATGATAATTAAGTTCATCTAATCAAATTATTTAATGAACTCCCACTTAGACAGACATCCCTCTAGTCATCTAAGTAATACATGATCCGAGTCAACTAGGTCGTGTCCGATCATCACGTGAGACGGACTAGTCATCATCGGTGAACATCTTCATGTTGATCGTATCTACTATACGACTCATGTTTGACCTTTCGGTTTCTTGTGTTCCGAGGCCATGTCTGTACATGTTAGGCTTGTCAAGTCAAGCTAAGTGTTTTGCATGTGTAAATCTGGCTTACACCCGTTGTATGTGAATGTTAGAATCTATCACACCCGATCATCACGTGGTGCTTCAAAACAACGAACTTTCGCAATGGTGCACAGTTAGGGGAAACACTTTCTTGACATTTTATGAGGGATCATATTATTTATGCTACCGTCGTTCTAAGCAAATAAGATGTAAACATGACAAACATCACATGCAAATCATAAAGTGACATGATATGGCCAATATCATCTTGCATCTTTGATCTCCATCTTGAGGCACAACATGATCACCTTCATCACTGACATGACACCATGATCTCCATCATCGTGTCTTCATGAAGTTGTCTTGCCAACTATTACTTCTACTACTATGGCTAACGGTTAGCAATAAAGTAAAGTAATTTACATGGCGTTTTCAATGACACGCGGGTCATACAATAAATTAAGACAACTCCTATGGCTCCTGCCGGTTGTCATACTCATCGACATGCAAGTTGTGATTCCTATTACAAGAACATGATCAATCTCATGCATCACATATCATTCATCACATTCTTTTGGCCATATCACATCACATAGCATGCCCTCCAAAAACAAGTTAGACGTCCTCTAGTTGTTGTTGCATGTTTTACGTGGCTGCTATGGGTTTCTAGCAAGAACGTTTCTTACCTAAGCAAAAGCCACAACGGTGATATGCCAATTGCTATTTACCCTTTATAAGGACCCTTTTCATTGAATCTGATCCGACTAAAGTGGGAGAGACTGGCACCCGCTAGCCACCTTATGCAACAAGTGCATGTCAGTCGGTGGAACCTGTCTCACGTAAGCGTACGTGTAAGGTGGGTCCGGGCCGTTTCATCCCACGATGCCGCCAAATCAACATAAGACTAGTAACGCTAAGCATATTGAACAAACCAACGCCCACAACTACTTGTGTTCTACTCGTGCATAGAATCTACGCAATAGACCTAGCTCATGATGCCACTGTTGGGGAACGTAGCAGAAATTAAAAAAAATCTACGCATCACCAAGATCAATCTATGGAGATTCTAGCAACAAGAGAGGGAGAGGATGAGAATCTTCATACCTTTGAAGATCGCTAAGCGGAAGCATCACTAGAACGCGGATGAGGGAGTCGTACTCACGGTGATTCAAATCGCGGAAGATCCGATCTAACGCCGAACGGACGGCGCCTCTGCGTTCAACACACGTACAGCCTGGGGACGTGTCCTCCTTCTTGATCCAGCAAGGGGAGAGGAGAAGTTGAGGGAGAGCTCCGGCAGCATGACGGCGTGGTGGTGGAGCTTGCAGTTCTCCGGCAGGGCTTCG
>NC_041389.1:475419143-475496722 GCF_002162155.2 Triticum dicoccoides
GGGGAAGGGGAGAGGGGATCGGGCCCCTTAGATCTCATCTAGAGGGGGGCGGCGGCCAAGGGAGGAGCTTGCCCCCCAAGTTGGTGGGAGGCGCCCCCACCCCTTAGGGTTTTCAACCCTAGGCGCCTTGGGCCCTTGGGGGCACACCTGCCCACTAGGGGGATGGTTACCACCCTTGTTCAGACCATTTAGTCCCCCGAGGCAGGTGGACCCACCCGGTGGACTCCCGGACACCTTTCAGTGGTCCCGGTACAATATCGGTAAACCCCGAAATTATTCTGGTGACTGAAACTTCACTTCCCATATATAAATCTTTACCTACGGACCATTCCAGAACTCCTTGTGACGCTCGGGATCTCATCCAGGACTTCGAACAACATTCGGTAACCGGATACTAATTCCCATAACAACTCTAGCGTCACCGAACCTAAAGTGTGTAGACCCTACGGGTTCGGGAATCATGCAGCCATGAACGAGCCAGCTCTCCTGCCAATAACCAACAGCGGGATCTGGATACCCATGTTGGCTCCCACATGTTCCACGATAATCTCATCGGATGAAACACGATGTCGGGGATTCAATCAATCTCGTATGCAATTCCCTTTGTCAATCGGTACGTTACTTGCCCGAGATTCGGTCGTCGGTATCCCAATACCTCGTTCAATCTCGTTACCGGCAAGTCACTTTACTCGTTCTGTAATGCACGATCCCGTGACTAACTACTTAATCACATTGAGCTCATTATGATGATGCATCACCAAGTGGGCCCAGAGATACCTCTCCATCATACGAAGTGACAAATCCCAGTCTCGATTCGTGCCAACCCAACAGACACTTTCGGAGATACCTATAATGTACCTTTATAGCCACCCAGTTATGTTGTGATGTTTGGTAAACCCAAAGCATTCCTACGGTATCCGGGAGTTTCACAATCTCATGGTCTAAGGAAAATATACTTGACATTAGAAAAGCTTTTAGCAAACGAACTACACGATCTTATGCTATACTTAGGATTGGGTCTTGTCCATCACATCATTCTCCTAATGATGTGATCCCATTATCAATGACATCCAATGTCCATGATCAGGAAACCTTGACCATCAATTGATCAACGAGCTAGTCAACTAGAGGCTCACTAGGGACATGTTGTGGTCTATGTATTCACACATGTATTACGGTTTCTGGTTAATACAATTATAGCATGAACAATAGACAATTATCATGAACAAGGTAATATATTAATAACCATTTTATTATTGCCTCTAGGGCATATTTCCAACACAAAGACCTTGACGGAGAGGAGGCCATTCTCCATTAGTTTGAAGTAGAGGATGAGCCCCACCGTCAAGGTGTGTATGCGAGCAAAGGTTTTCCATCCGCGGCGGAGATACATGATGTGAGGGGCTGGGAAATCAACGTCGGTCCATGTGTTGCTGTTCTCGCAGCCCGTCATATGCAGCCCCAGCGCCTGCGGCGGGTCGAGCTCCATCTCTCGAGCAAATGGAGTAGGAAGACGAAGACGACGACGCGCTGGCCGGCGCAGCCTGATGAAGAACTCACGGGGTTGGTCCCCGACGTGGCCTTCCATTGGGGGAGGGACCGCCAGCGGAGGTGAGGCCGATGTGCCGCCCCGTCCTCCTCTTCCTCGAGCACCACGGTGACCTCGGTATCGCCCCCTCCCCCTTCCCCTCACAGCCGGCTCCATCACTGCGAGCTCTTGGGGGGAGGAACGCGTTGTCGAGCGGAGACCCTCGCCGCCACCGTCGAAGCATCAGCACACCCTCTCGCCATGACAGAGGGGAGGAAAAATCAAAGATGGGAGGAGGCAAATGGCGAAAGGTTGAGGGGTGCCATCCCGCCCGCTCCCCTCCTTATAAAGGGGCGGGGTCAGGGCTCAGCCACCCCTCTCAGCCAACCCAGCTCACTAAGATGGCAGCAGGCGAGGCCGTCGACCGCCCTCCTCAACCAATTAAAGGTGCATGGGTATCAACGCACGTGCACGCACGTCTTCCCATATTCCACCACGCCTGTCACCCGCCCCGCGCCGTCCATGAAGAATACATGGCGCAAAGGATGGGTGTAGTGGGACACGTGGAAGGACGGTTCCTAGGCAGGGAGAGTAAATGAGCAGTGGTCATGCAGTCTCGAAGGGACACGCAAGCCGCCTATTTACTATTCACCGCAAGATGACGCAAGCATGCTTTGATCACCCCAACGCACGATCCCCAGGTCACGCACTCAACGTGGGTCGTGGGGAAGCGCAGCGGGCGGAAAAATCACCACTATAAAATCGACCCCGCCTGCCCACACACCGTTCTGGGTCTGGCTCAATAACGTGTTGCGCTTATGTGTGGCCCAGACCGGGGGGCTCCTGTCGGTGTATATACGTAGGGGTACTACTCTGTACCCCTTTACATGTGCATGGGCAGTCAGAGCCATGCCTGCGGCCGCACCTGAGCAGGGCAGGGGTAGGGACTCGAAGCAACGAGACGATCAGAGCAACACCAAGACAGAAACACAAAGAGCAAGAGGGCAAGGTGGACTCCCCCAGCTAGACCTTTGCCGGGGCAGCCTTCATAGCCACGGCAAGAACCTTGCCGGGGCAACTTGCCCGATGCTATCAAAGCATGCCACCCTAGAGCCCCAGGTTTTCCAACACCACCAACCACGTTGGGACCAAAGCTCGGGAGGCACCTCCATGATGGCATGCAGATCTTTGTGAAGACAAGAAGCACACAGAGTTGGATAAGGACTAGAAGACGATGAGCCTCGGCAAAACCCTTGTCGAGGGCATCAACGAGACCTCCGGCAAGATCCTTGCCGGGGACAACCACGATGCCGCGGCAAGACCCTTGCCGAGGACATCCGTGGAGCCACAACAAGGCCCACACCCGCCAAGGTTCCACCGCCACTCCCATTCAGCTGCTAGCCCAGTAGCTAGGCAGGCACCTGCGTGTCGACATGAGGCTTCCAGGCCAACTCAGCGCATGCATACGTGGTGGGATGCAAATCTTCGTGAATGCCCTACCACTGTGCCACCTCAGCAGCTTGCCAGCCTACATGGCACCATGCACACCGCTGGCCTGGACGCATGTCCGAGCGGTGTGGGGCAGCAGCGGACGGGACGGGGGATGGTTTCCGTCCCCGATAAAGTGAGGGGGACAACTAAGGGGTGAATTAAATGCGTCTTGTCCTGTAATCGCTAAGCGATAAGCTTAGCCACCGTACACCGATGCCACCTCCTGTGTGCCACTATGGCAATCCCCTTGACTATAAAAGGAGGCCCAAGGCATCTAGGAGAAGGATTCGGACCCTTGGACAAGTTACACTCATGGTAGCTAGCTCAAGAACTCCAAGACACTCAAATAGACACAAAAGCAGGACTAGGGTATTACGCATCCTCGTGGCCCGAACCTGGGTAAACAGCCCGTGTGCTTGTGCTGATTGCTGATCCCACTCTTCTCATGACCCCGCACCAGGCAACCGTAGTAGGGATTCCCGTGATCCCATATGTGTCGTTTCCACCGACAAAAACCATACTATACATCGAACAATCTCACATTTTATTTGAATTTGTGATAATGTGTGGCGTATGCAGCTTACAACTAAATATCGAACAATCTAAACAATACTATATATTGAGCAATCTCAAATTTTATTTGAATTTGTGGTAATGTGTGGTGTTTGCAACTCACATCTAAATACTTGTAGGCATAGGGGGTGGGGCACCATACATTATGTGATAAACACATTATACATATGAGACATGGTTTAGATTATGAAGATCTAGCTAGAGCTTGAAATGTACTATGATTTGAAATCAACATAAAGTGGATTCAAAAAATCAAGTTCGAGTTCACATAGTACACATAGTTCATATCTAACTCGAGAGTAATCTTGTGGTGTGCTGTGAAGATAATACACAAACGAAGGTTTAACTTGACAATAATGATGATTGTAGATCTTATTAAAATAGAGAAATTAATTCAAATGGTTTGACTTCACAACAATCATTATTGTAGATCTTATTCAAATAGAGAAATGAATTCAAATTTAGTTCATATTGAAGTGGTAGTATATACGTTTGGAATGCACTAAAACGTTCATTTGAGTAGCAGTTTCCATGCATTATACACGTAGTGAAATATTTTAATTGAACATAACATGAATTCAATGTTTTGAATGACATTTGTAGTGAGAACTCAGTTGGTACAGTACACGGGACTAGACTCTCTTGTGTGCTGCGAATTGATTTCTTTTTGTTTTTTCATCGACGAAAGTGCGAATTGATTTGGTACCGTACACGTTAGGCTTGTCCGAAAATATCAACCCGCACCTTGTTACCCCAAAATATTTAAGATATATCTTTGTCTTGTTGTGCTCTGATAACTCCCTCCATCTCATCCCGCGCCTTGCTATTCCAAAATTACAACGCGCGCAAAAACTCCCACCTCCTGTGAAATCCCCACACACGAAATGCCCATGATTCCCCTGAACCGAAAGAACCGCCTACCTCAAATCGGTGGGGGTACTTTCATAACTTACCCCACATTTCGGACAAGCGTGTCCCTAAGCCATGGTTCCCCACTCCTATCCCATCCGCCCACCCATTCGTAGACCGAGGCCGTGAAAACCCGCGAAGCCCAACACCCTCCTCCGTCCGCCACCCAGCTGGAGCCTCTTCCTCGATGACGACGTCCACATCAACACCTTGACGTCCCTCATCCATCGTACTGGATGAGGATCCATCATCGATCTCGTCATCTCGCTGATTCAGCCACCCCGTCCTCCACCTCCAAGGAGCTGCCCCAACGTTCCCCTCGTCTTTCATGCCACCTCCATTCCCACACCACCGTCTTCACATGCACCACCGGAAGAGCAGCATCATCACCGTTTCCTAGGATGGAGTTGCGGCCTAATTGACGCTACAAAAGAGGTTGTACACTAATTGCCGCATTTTCTTCTTGATTCGATCTCACGGTGTTGTCGGCGCTCAGTCCCGAGCCGACACGGCGCGGCTCCATCGACGGCCGCGTCGCCGGCCACTTCCTCCACGGCGTCGCTCCCTCGGCGGCGACGTCCACATCAGTAGGAGCTGCTGCTACTTTAGCTCTCACTTGCGTTGCTGCCCTGCTCTTGCTCTCAGTCCCTTGTCTGGTCTACTCTTGCTATTGCTCTTGATCGCGCTGCTGCTCTTGATCTTTCTCTTGCTTGCGGTGCTGCTCCGATTTAGCTACACTTCAGTCACTGAATCGACTTTTGGGTCAGTCGATTTTTAGGGGGTGGGGGGATCGCCGGAGTTAAGGAAAAACCAGTCGCATCAGGGAGGGGGGCTCGCCAGAGAGGTACCCCACTATCTATCTTAGGGTTCAGGATGGGGAGGTGGTCGCCAGCGGTGGTGGGGCGGTGGTGTGGGGATCGCCAGAGAAAAAGCTCGGCATGGGGGCATAGAGGGATGGCCAGGGCGGCAGCAGACCGGCGGTGGGGAGTGGTTTCGGGGCATTGCTGGCCGCAGGCGGGGGGGGCGGCTGTTTAGCCGGTGGTGGCTGGCGGCTCAAGGGGGTGGAGGTTGAAGATGAACTGCAGGCCCTTGATTTCGTATCCAATGGCTGGATAATCGACTGACCAGAGATGAAAAAGTTAGTCGACTCACATGTAGCCTCACCTGATGCTGCTACACGACCAACTGCCCTGGCTCTTGCACGCGCTGCTGCTGCTATTGCTGCTACTGCTTTTCTGCTACTGGTGCCTTCAGTTTCGACAGTAAAATTCAATTTCGATAACAAATATTAGTTTTGACAGTTAAGTTCAGTTTCGACAGTTAAATTCAGTTTCGATAGTTAAGTTCAGAGATGAGCGGCTGATGTATTTTACATCTAGAACTTTGTGGTTATGCATTTTACGTCATCTATTCAAGATGCTATTAGAATTCCACTCAGGTTAACATTGTCTCTCATGTCCTGCTTCATCCTCGGCATCGTACAACTTACCAAAGCTACTCCAATGACGAAACCCTCCATCACAGCAGAGCAGTACCCCGGGCTCCATCTCAAGATGCCTAAGATCTTCTTCCCCTCCTCCGACAGCCAAGTGAGCCGGATCATCCTCACCGACAAACACAATCATGCTGAGATCGACATGGCTTCGCCAAAGAGGTTGTACACTTGTTGCATCTCTTTTTTACTCTACATGTTATATATGTTGCCCACTGAGCACATGCAGTAACATGAAATACGATTAGTTTCTCCTACTATATGGCAAGCAGTGAGGTACCAGGAAACTTAGCTATCCGTGATGGACTCTCTTGAACGCCATCATTATTTCTCTCTGTGCGTTTGAGCTGTGCATTTGCCGATGGGCCTGGGAGTTGAGCTAGTAGAGCAGTGGCCTGGGTCCAAAGTAGTAGAAGTAGCACAAAAACACTTTTTGAGTGTAGGCTTTTCCTTGCTCAAGCCTGCCTACTAGAATCATCAGTGCTTGAAAGGAAAAGTGAAGGAAAAACATAGGAATTTGAAAGTTTCCTATGGTACTACTATTCATGCATTTGGTTCAAATGAATGGAGCAAAGGAAAACTGTAGGATTTGTTCCTTTAGTGTCTCCTTGAAAGAAAAACTGTAGGAATTTTAATATCCACTTGTCCTCCTTTTCAAATTCCAATTCATGAAGCACAAGACTAAGAGATAGTAGCGTAATGGCATTATAACCGTACATTTTCTTGTGGTTTGACTTAATCTCACCATGCTTCTTTGCATCATGTGATCTTCCAATTCTTGTGAACCAAACACCCAGATTGGCAGAAATCCTGTGTTTTTAAATTCTCTGTTTTGCACGTGCATTCATATCCTATAACTGTGTATTTCCTATCCTTGCGTTCTTAGAATCCTCCAATTCAAACGAGCCCTTACAGAATTACTTCTCTTACAGATAGTTGTCACAAAAAACCTTGTGTAGTTTGTCCCGCTCCTGCTGCGCCGTCGTCCACCCCAGCTCAGCTGCTCCAATGACAGAAGGGTCCAGCATAGCAGGGATCCGGCCTCCAGACTGTCTTTCCCCGCCTAAGATCTTCTTCCCCGCCGCCGGCAGCCATGAAAACTGCATTACCATCATCAACCGAGCAGATGACCTCGAGGACTACACAGGTCCGCAAGACAGGTCGCACTCTTTCGTGTCTGCTTACGTTATGCATCGCTTAATATTACATGCTACTTTATCGTCGTGTTCACTGATTAGACTCTAAGTCAGCTCCAAACTAATGGTCAAACTGTTGTTTTTATATGGTTGTGGGGTATATGTCGGGGCCGCAATCAGTAGTATCTATCTACTATCTGGTTAATCTCTGGTGTCTACTATGAGTTTCATGTTGGGTGGGAAACAAACAGTAAAGAAGCCATTATCTGTATTTTTAACTGAAGCCATATCTGCCTGCTATCATTGGTTTTGGGTCTATCCACAAGTTGCTACCATCACTCTGGATTTCTGCATGCAGTCCTTACATAATCTTACTATGTTTTATTCCTATGCATGTCAGTTATTGTACACAATGGAACTGAACATGTAGAGCAAAAGAGACAAGCCTTGTGTGGCAATAAATTTTCAGGCAGACATCGCTCCATGGTAGGCGCTAAGGCAGCCCCCCTCCACCCATTTCGGATTGTAATCGAGAGGAAGATATCTGTTCTAAGGGGGATTCAGAAGGATAAGACCACTCCTATTTACCCCCTGAGGTCTTTGCTCTAACTTGGCATGCTGATGTTGCTTATATCATGCATATGGTGTCTTGCATTGCTTTCTTTATACATCAAATGTGGCATCTTCTTAGTTTAGACATGCTTTCTGTGAATGTCATCTGTTTAGTTTATTCATCATTTATGTGAATTATGCAATGCCATCTTGTTTAGCCAGGCATCATATATGTGAATTTTTCAATGCCATTCTGCTTAGCCAGTCATCTTATATGTGAATTATATCAGGCCATCCTTTTTTTGTTACATATTACATTTGTCAACAATGTTAGTACATTCAACTACTCTTCGTGTGCATCAGCCATTTGACACGGTGATGGAAAATTCTGGAGTGAAAACAAGGTCTACAGAGCATACTATGCTATCTGACGAAGCGCATATGTCGCTGGTTATGGATAGCTCCTCACAGGAGGATTCGAAGACAGACGACCAGTCCTATCCCCCCCCCCTGAGGTGTATGCTCTAACTTGGCAGGGTTATGTTGCTCATATCGTGCGTATGGTATCTTGCATTGCTATGTCATTTGATTAGTTTAGACATCCTTTGTGTGGATGCCACATGTTTAGTGTCTAATTACCATATATGTGAATTATGCATTGCCATCTTGTTGCAAGACATTATATATGTGAATTATGCAATGCTATGTGGTTGCAAAGGCATTATATATGTGAATTATGCAATGCCCTGCTGTTTAGCCAATCATCATGTATGTGAATTATATCATGCTATCATTTTTTTGTATTACGTGTTCCATTTGTCGACAACCTTTGTATATTCAACTACTCTTCCTGTGCATCAGCCATTTGAAGCGGTGATGGAAGTATCCGGAGTGAAAACAAGCTATTCATAGCAGACAACGCTACCTGCTGAAGCATACATCTTGCTGGCTACAGAGAACTCCTCAGAGGAGGATGCGGAGACTGATGACCAGTCCTATTTTCCCCCTGAGGTCTATGCTCAAACTAGGGAGGGTTATATTACCCATGTCATGCATGTTGTCTTGCATTTCTGAGTTTTTACATCATATATGGATTGCCATCTGCTTACTTGCTTACTATATAAATCATATATTTGGAGTATATCATGCCATCATGTTTACATACACAACATCTATCTGAATTATGGCATGGCAACCCATGTAATAAATACATCATATAGTTATATCATCTCATCATGTTTAGTGTTTATAGTCATCATATTTTGAATTATGTCATTCTATCCGTGAATTATATCATGCTATCATGTTTCCATAGGCGGCATGTATGTGAATTATGGCATGCCAACCTATTTAATAAACACATTATATAGTTATATCATGTCATCTTGTTTACATAGTCATCATATTTTGAACTATGTCTTTCCATCTTTTTTAGTTAGCCATCATAATGTGAAATTGGGTCATGATATCCTGTTTAGTTAGCCATCATATATGTGAAATTGTGTCATGCTATCCTGTTTGGTTAGACAACATAAATGTGAATTATTTCCTGCCCTCTTTTATTCCCCACTATCCATTGCACTTGTCTATCATACAATGTCTTTACATTCAGTTACTTTTCTTGTTTATCAGCCATTTGAATTGGAGAGGGTGATGGCAGTATCTAAGGGAGTAACAACACGGTCTTCAGAAAAGATAGTGCTACCAGTTGATGCAGATAGAACCACGATTGTACTTGCCCAAGAACCAGCCCCACCACACATAACCCGGACTCTCGCAGATTGTACCCCTACCCAGTTGGACAGAGAACCAGCTACACCCCTTCTAACCCCAACCCCAGAAGATAGTAACCTAGTTCCAGTTGACACAGCACCGTCTCCACCACAGAGCACCCAAACACGAGAAGTTAGTAAGGGAACTGCAGTGCCCAAAGCACGAGGACCACCACTCCGAATCCCAACTCAACGCTTAAAGGAGAAGAAGAATTGTTCTGAGGTTAGGTTCTGTAGCTATGGTTCATAGTCCTTTGCTTTTGCATCATTGTATTTACTCATACCAACTATTTTCAAATTTGAAGGATGGAATTGAAACTCCAATGGCGCAACAGGTATGTTTTAAGCCTGTTTATTTAACTGGTTTGCTGTTGTAACTTGCTCTATGTTGATTTCAGTTTCAATTGAATAAACAGTTATGTTCTCATGTCATGCACATTACAAGTGTTGTTATTGCTCTATAGTTTCCCACACTTATATTCTACCTATTCTGCTTTGTCTTGAACAAATATTATTGAACTTTGTCTCTATCTTGATTTGCCAATAGAAACTAGAATGATATAGACCATAAGGTGACCATGGTACATAGATGTATGTTTGTTTCATGTTGTTATCATGTCCACTTTACTACTGAACTGATTTACCAACATGAGTTTCATATACAACATGGTAAACCTGTGATGTGTCTGCTTGTTTCTCTTTTCGAATGCAGACAAAATATTGGAGAACCGTGCCATGTTATGCAATGGTAAAGGAAGTAATGCAGATAAGGTTCAAAATAGTGAGACATCCCTGTTGGTCTCCAAGAAAGCTGATAAAAACTATCTTGACGATAGTGAGAGAACCCAAAAGTCCTGTCTTGATGTAGTGTTCAAGTTACTGGCCCCTACTGCTGGCACAAGCTCTTAGAACTCGTTGTCTAAATCAGTTCATCTTCTTGAGTCTCAACTTCAAGTTGAAAGACATCAATCAGATGTGCTGTGACAGGAAGCTGAAGGACTGAGGAAGTCCCTGCAGAATTCAGATGCATACTTTTTGGTACAACAGCAAGCGCTGGAGGATTTAAGAGCCAAACAACAGAAAGTTAATAAGCTTGCTAAGCATCTTGCCAGCATTATGGGTACCCAGAATTTGTTTCTTGAGATCTTCTGAAGTGGTTTCAGTTCTGAACTTGTTTTGCTGCGGCGTTTATTTGCACTGGTTGCCAACTTTGACAACCAGTGTATATGATATATTGCTTTGTTCCCTATATTTGCACTGGTGGCGAACTTTGGTGCCCAATGGATGTAATATGTGTAATAGCCTTGATAGCCTAGCGTAAGTTGCTTGCTTATTTATTTCCTTGTTGTCTTGTTTATTTTTTTGCTTGTAGTCAGTGTAGTTCTTTTTTTGTGGTTTACTAGTGGCGGCAATAACCTATTTTTTAAAACTAGGCCACAATAACCATGGGCTATATATTTACTATAGTGACACTAGGCCTCCTACGGGCCGTAGAAACAATGGGCCTTCTATGGGCCGTAGAAACAATGGGCCTTCTACGGGCCGTAGACACAATGGGCCTTCTATGGGTCGTATCGTCAATGGGCCCTCTACGGGCCGTATGATTGATTGGCCAAACATGGGCCAATATCAGACCACATTATGGCCATAAACGGGCTAGAATTGGAATCGTCCATTCATGGGCCGACCATAACAGGCCATCGTTAATCGGCCGTATTTCATGACGCTATGAAAATGGCCCAACATATTAACGGGCCACAAACGGGCCAACTGTAACCACGGGCTAAATTTGGCCCACAAGCAGAAAATTACAGTAACGAGCCGTAAGTAACCGAATGCTGGAAATGAGCCCAAGAATAAATGGGCCCTGAGAAGGCCAAAAGATAACATGGGTTGGAAACGTTCCAATGGAATAATGGGCCGTTAATGTGTATAAAGTGATACACTGTTCATTACGGGCCAGTTTCACCACAGGCCATTAATGGGCCAAGAGTTACAAAGGGCCTCATATGGGCCAAAAGACGTCATGGGCCATACATGGGTCGAAAGTTAAAGCGGGCTGGAATCATATTGGAGGGCCCATATGATGCTATTGGTCCTAATTCAGATGGTCATAACGGATCCCGGGTTAGCGGGCTATAAATGGGCTATATGCGAATAGGCTGTTAACAGACTTTTCGTGGGCCGGCCCACCACCTTTTGACCAAGTCAAACGGGCCGGCCTTTTCACATGAATGGGCCTCTGTTGGGCCGTGCCACGTGTCGACGTATCATAGGCACCTTCGGTCCAATGAGTGGATGACATCTGTCCCGACGGTGAGCCGACACGTGTTTCCTCCAGCCAATGATGATTTTACACATGAAAAATCCCCATTAGTCGGGGCTATTAATGGGTTATCGGATCCAAAATTGGACCCGATAGCTTAACGGCGAGCCATTACGGTGGATGCCACGTGTCGGTCACCCTTGCCGAAAGCACTTCTATGACGCGTGATTTATTGTCATGGAAGTGGACACTTCCGTGATGATAATTTTGGTAATGTCATGGAACACTTCTACAATAGCACAGGTATGACTATCTTGATTCTGTCATAAAATCGACATGAGTGTACATGCATGACAAAAAACGTGACCTACTATGACAAACACGTATCATCACGGAAGTGTATTCTTTTGTAGTGGGGTAGTGGCGGATCTAGGATTTGAAACCAGGGTGGTCCTCAATTCTTTTTGACAACAAACATGACAGGCGAATGTTCTAAGTAATTACCAATACCAAATAAAAATAGATCCATATGGTATTACAGTCATACTAAAATTCTCAGTTAAGTATCCGTTTCGCAGAAAAGAAATTACATACTACCTCCATCCCGGTTTATTGGTCTCCATTGTAATTTGTGACAAATTTTGACCATAAATTTAACTAACAAAATATTCATGCATGTCACAAAAAATTATATGATTGAAAACTATGTTTAAATACGAATCCAACCATATAATTTTTGTTGACATGCACTAATATTTTTTTAGTTAAATCTTTGGTCAAAATTTAGCACAAATTACAAATGTAGTAGTACACACCTTGAGACGTTAAAGAAGACTATGTTTCTGTCCTATGCTTTTGCATGGTCATGAAACTACCAATTATATCATCTTCATTCACCTCAGCAAAAGAAAATCCAGTCAATGTATGTGACTAGGCAATCATACTTGCTCTTAACTAGATGCTTGGCCGAAAATGCTATCCGAGATACCCTTCTTCATATATTCATAGCATGTTTGTGAAACAGTTCTGCAATATATTTGTTCCTCTTCATTCTTCAATAATTCTAGAATAATAATTTACTTTCTAATTTCTATCAATCATAACTACACAATTAAGCAAAAATTATGTGTAAAATTATGTGTGTGTTCTGGGTTCATGTAGTACTGGAGAGTGCACAACAAATAGCAATCCCTAAGTCAAAAGTTGGGGAAGGGGAAGCCCTCCAAGCCACCAACTGGTGGAAAACCTCCAGCGACCGCGCCTACTTTGCGGAACACCACTACCTCCATGGGATGTCGAATCTATGCATGATGCCCCTCATGTGGTGCTTAGGTCCCCTGCTAGCTGTGTGGACTTGATGGTCACCTTTCCTCCCATTGTAATCATTGCTCCAAGCAGGATTTCTTTGGGATCGGGATCAATGGCAAGGGTAATGGGAAGTAGGATACCCTGGCGAGTCATGAGTAGGGGCATACTCCTTCCTATCTAGTTGATGCATCTTGGTACATGGATATGGGAGCTACCAATCACCTGACGAGTGAGATGGGCAAGTTGTCTACACAAGAGCCATACCGTGGACATGATCAGGTTCGCACCGCTATGGAGAAGGTATGCACATCTCATGTATTGGTCAGGCATCTCTTCTTACACGTCAATCCACACAATTACATCTTCTTAATGTCCATCATGTTCCCTCTATTTCACATAGTTTGCTTTTAGTTCCTACGCATGATAATAACGTTCTTGTTGAATTTCATCCTTTACTTTTTTTGTTAAGGACCAGGACATGAGGGACATAATTTTTAGAGGTCGACTGCGTCATAATGGTCTCTGTGCACCTGATGTGCCACCAGCTCCTAGTGCTTTCAGTGGTGTTCGTGTGTCTGGCATGCGCGCCTTGGTCATCCTGCCACTCCCATTGTTCGCCATGTAATTCATCATCATGAGCTTCCAGTCGTGTCTAATAAACATGTCAATGCAGTTTGTGATGCCTGTCAGCAAGGCATGAGTCGTCAGCTTCCTTTTTCTGAGTCGAGTCGTATAGTCAATAAACCACTTGAACTTGTGTTTTCGGATGTATGGGGCCATGCCCAAACCTCTGTTAGTGGTCACAATTACTATTTTAGTTTCATTGATGATTACAGTCGGTTCATTGGCTTTATCTTCTTAAACGCAAGTCTGATGTGTTTAATGTTTTCTTGCAATTCCAAGAACATGTTGAGTGTCTGCTCAGTCATAATCATTCATGTGCAATCCGATTGGGGGTGAGTATCACAACCTCATTTCATTCTTTAATAAGCTTGGAATTACACATCATGTGTCTTGTCCTCATACGCATCAGCAACACGGTGCAGCTGAGCGTAAGCATCCTCATATAGTTGAGACTGGTCTTGCTTTGCTTGCCCGTTCCTTTTCGGTTTTGGAGTGATGCATTTTCCACCGCATGCTTTCTCATTAACAGACTCCCTACACGACTCCGTCAGATGAAAACACCACTTGAGCTCTTGCTAAATGAAGTTCCTGATTATATGTTTCTCAAGGTCTTTGGGCATGCATGTTGGCCACATCTTCGCCCATACAACCAACACAAGTTGGAGTTTTGGTCTAAACAGTGTATGTTTCTTGGTTATAGTTCTCTTCATTAAGGGTACAGGAGTCTTCACATTCCCTCTAACCTCGTCTACATCGCACGTGATGTGGTGTTTGATGAGAATGTTTTTCCTTTTTCCACACTTCAGGTCAACTCCACCACTCCCACTGCACCTGAGAAATTTGTTTTAACTTTGCCTAGTAAATTTGTTGATGCTACATATACCCCCTTGTTGCTACCTAACCATAGTGCAGGTACTGGGCGGAGAGCACGCCTCGAGCATCTGGATAGGAAGTCGCCCGCGTCCCCTCAAACGTCCGTCGAGCCCGTTGGCGATGCCTGATGCGGCTTGAACTATGTCGGTATTTCCGCAAATAGGAACGGATGATGCAGCACAACAACGGTAGGTATTTCCCTTAGTGATGAGACCAAGGTTATCGAACTAGTAGGAGAACCATGTAATACTATGTGAACAACACCTGCACACAAATAACAAATACTTGCAACCTGGCGTATTAAAGGGGTTGTCAATCCCTTTTGGGCAACGATGCCATAAATTGGCAAGTAGACGGGAGAAGATTGTAGTAGATTGAATAAATAGATCAAAAATAAAATAAAGTGCAGCAAAGTATTCTTGTATTTTTGGTTTAATGGATCTGGAAATAAAAGCAAATAAAAATTTATCGCAAAGGCAAATATAATAAACAAGAGACCTGGGGGGCCGTAGATTTCACTAGTGGCTTCTCTCGAGAAAAATAACAAACCGTGGGTAAACGAGTTACTGTTGGGCAATTAATAGAACTTCAAATAATCATGACAATATCCAGGCAATGATCATTATATAGGCATCACGTCCAAGATTAGTAGACCGACTCCTACCTGCATCTACTACTATTACTCCACACATCGACCGCTATCCAGCATGCATCTAGTGTCTTAAGTTCATGGAAAAACAGAGTAATGCAATAAGAACGATGACATGATGTAGAAAAGATCTATGTATATAGAAATAGACCCCAGCTTGTTATCCTTAATAGCAATGATACATACGTGTCGGTTCCCCTTCTTTCACTTGGATCAAGCACCGTAAGATCGAACCCATCACAAAGCACCTCTTCCAATTGCAAGATAAATAGATCAAGTTGGCCAAACAAAACCCAAATATCGGAGAATAAATTTTGAGGCTATAAGTAATCATGCATATAAGAGATCAAAGAAGACTCAATAACTTTCATGGATAAAAATATAGATCTTATCATAAACTCAAAGTTCATCAGATCCCAACAAACACGCTGCAAAAAAGAGCTACATCTTATGGATCTCCAAGAGACCATTGTACGGAGAATCAAAAGAGAGAGAGGAAGCCATCTAGCTACTAACAAGGGACCCGTAGGTCTACAATGAACTACTCATACATCATAGGAGAGGCACCAATGGGCATGATGAACCCCTCCGTGATGGTTTCTAGATTGGATCTGGTTTTTCTGGAACTTGCGGCGGCTGGAATTGAATTTCTTTGACTCCCCTAGGGTTTATGGAATACTGGGGTATTTATAGAGCAAAGAGGCGGTGCTGGAGGCGACCGAGGTGGGCACAACCCACCAGGGCGCACCCTGGTGTCTTGTGCTCACCTTGGGCTCCTTCTTCGGTACTTCTTTGGCCCACTGCATGTCTTATGGTCCAAAAAAATCCACAAAAAGTTTCGCTGCGTTTGGACTCCGTTTGGTATTGATTTCCCGCGTTGTGAAAAATATGCAGAAAACAACAACTGGCACTGGGCACTATGTCAATAGGTTAGTACCAAAAAATGATATAAAATGATTGTAAAACATCCAAGAATCATAATATAACAACATGGAACAATAAAAAATTATACATATGTTGGAGACGTATCAGCATCCCCAAGCTTAATTCCTGCTCGTCCGCGAGTAGGTAAATGATAAAAGCAGAATTTTTGATGTGGAATGCTGCCTCACATGTTCATCACATATTCTTTTCTTTGTAGCATGGAACTTTGTACTTTTATATGGTTCAAAGCAATAGTCTAGTTTTGACATCAGGACTTTAATACTCAAGCATATCAACAAGCAACCATGTCTTTCAAAATATCAACACTACGGCAAGTTATCCCTAGCCCATTATGCTCAATCATTGATCCATTCATGAAACACACTCGCATATTAGCTACACCCAATGCTCAAGTACGATCATAGTGCCCCCTAGTTGGTGCTTTATAAGAGAAGATGGAGACTCAAGTAAAAATAAAAATTTCATAAAGTAAAAGAAAGGCCCTTCGCAGAGGGAAGTAGGGATTTATAGAGGTGCCAGAGCTCAAAGCGAAAAAGATAGATGAAAACATTTTGGGAGACATGATTTTCCTGTCAACAAAATCGATCGAGTAGTTCCCAATACTTTCCATGCTAGATATATCATAGGCGGTTCCCAAACAGGAAATAAAGTTTATTCCTTTTTCCACCATACTTTCACTTTCCATGGCTAACCATATCCACGGGTGCCTTCCATACTAACACTTTCCAAGGAATTTATTATTTGACAACATAAAGTAAATTCATTTTCCATTCCAAGACTGGGCATCCCTAATACCTTTGTCGTACTCTCGTGCAATGACAAGTGAATAAACACTCATCGTGAGAATAACACATCTAGCATGGAAATATATTAGCCACCCCTACCGTTTCATGAGCGGTACGAGCACACAAAAGAGAAGTTTATTTTGAAAATTAAAGACGGGACGTGCAAATTTGCTTAGAACGGCATGAAAATACCGCATATAGGTAGGTATAGTGGACTCATATGGCAAAACTGGTTTAAAGAATTTTGGATGCACAAGTAGTGATCATACTTAGTGCAGAATGAAGGCTAGCAAAAGATTGAGAATCGACTAACCAAGAAACGAAAAATCTCATAAGTGAGCATTGAACATAATTAACACCAAATAATGCACCACAAGTAGGATGTAATTTCATTGCATAACTATTAACTTTCGTTCTTGCATAGGGAATCACCAACCTTAACACCAATATTCCTACTAAAGCACAATTACTCATCAACATGACTCACATATCACATCATCATATCTCAAAACTATTACAAAGAATCAACTTTATTTTTTCCAATGATCTTCATAAAGTTTTTATTATATCCTCCTTGGATATCTATCACTTTGGGACTAGTTTCATATGTTGCTTTTTTAATAAGCTCAAAAAAATATAAGTGAAGATCATGAGCATAACATTTCTTTCTCTCAAATAAATCTAAGTGAAGCAAGAGATAATATCTTAAAAAAAATCCCAAATAAATCTAAGTGAAGAATGAGAGCATTTCTTCAAAAAATAACAAAGAAATAACAAAGCACACCGTGCTCAAAAAGATATAAGTGAAGCACTAGAGCAATTCCATAGCTCATAAAGATTTAACTGAGGCATAGGGAGCAATTCCAACAAGTCATAGTATAATTTTGGCTCTCTCAAATAGGTGTGTCCAGCAAGGATTCAGGACTTAATATGAAAAACAAAACAAGCAAAGACTCATATCATACAAGACTCTCCAAGCAAAACTCATAATATGTGACGAATAAAAATATAGCTTCGAGTAAAATACCGATGGTCGTTAGAAGAAAGAGGGGATGCCACTCAGGCATCCCTAAGCTTAGTTGCTTGCTTCTCTTTGTATAATAGCTTGGGATTCCATGGGCATCCCCAAGATTAGGCTCTTCTTACTCCTTATTCCTTCATCCATCGTAATATCACCCAAAACTTGAAAACTTCAATCACACAAAACTCAACAAAACCTTCGTGAGATCCGTTAGTATAAGAAAGCAAACCACTACTATAAGTACTGTTGCAAACCCATTCATATTTATTTTTGCATTATATCTATTGTATTAGAACTTTTCTATGGCAAAAACTCCTCAAAGCAAACCATAGAATCGTCAAAACAAGCACACAACGCAAAGAAAACAGAATCTGCCAAAAATAGAACAGTCTATAGAAATCAGGAACTTCGAATACTTCTGTAACTCCAAAAATTCTGAAAAATTAGGACAACGTGGGAAATTTTTATATAAATCTTGTGTAGAAAATTCAGAGCAAAATCACGTTTTGTGATTTATGAAAATTATTTTTCTGGGTGCAAAAGTTTCTGTTTTTCAACAAGATCAAATCAACTATCACCCAACAAAATCCCAAAGGCTTTGCTTGGCACAAACACTACTTTAAACCACAAAAACACCTCTAACCAGAGGCATAATTGGTTATTTCATTGAAAACAGCAAAAAAAACAAAAAGCAAAAAGATACAAGTTGTGTTGCCTCCCCAACAAGCGCTATCGTTTTACGCCCCTAGCTACGCATAACATGAAGGATCTAAGTATTGTCATCTTTGTTTCTAGATCCATAAGATGCCTTCATGATTGATTCATATGGTGGCCTATTTTTGTTCTAGGGAAGTGTTCCATACCCTTCCTTAGTGGAAATTGAAATTTAATATTGCCTTCTTTCATATCAATCACGGCACCAATAGTACTTGAAAACGGTCTACCAAGAATAATTGGGCAAGACGGATTGCAATCAATATCAAGAACAATAAAATCTATGGGCACATAATTCCTATTTGCAATAATGAGAACATCATTAATTCTTCCATAGCCTTTTTAATAGTAGCATCCTCGAAGTGCAAATTCAAAACATTCTTCAATATTGGTAGGACCAAGCATATCGCATAAAGATTTTGGAATTGTAGAAAAACTAGCACCCAAGTCACACAAAGCGAAACAATCATAATTTTTAATCTTAACTTTGATAGTAGCTTCCCATTCATCATGTAATTTTCTAGGAATTGAAACTTCTAATTCCAACTTTTCTTCCAAAGCTATCATCATAGCATCAACAATATGTTTAGTCAAAGTCTTATTTTGTTCATAAGCATGGGGTGAATTTATCATGGATTGCAACAAAGAAATACACTCAATAAAAGAGCAACTATCATAATTGAAGTCTTTGTGATCCAAAAGAGTGCGCACATCACTAGTTAAAGTTTTGACTTCTTCAAACCCAGTTTTATCAATTTTCTCATCGAGATTTTCACCCTCCAAATTATCGGGACGCCTTCTAGCTAAAGTTGACTCTTCTCCAGGTCATTTTTCATCAATCTTAATTTTACTTAAAAAAAGAAGCAATAGGAGAAACACCAATCATTTTAAGATCTTCATCACTTTTATGAAAGCAATCACTAGAAAACACTTTTTCCAAAAATTCTCTTCTAGCTCTAAGCATAGCGGTTCTTTTCTTACTTTCATCCATAGAAACATAAAGGGGTTTAATTGATTCCTCAACCTTAGGCACAAAAAATTTCATCTTGAGATTTTCTACATCATGAGAAATTCTATCAATACTTCCAGATATATCATCAATTTTATTCAGCTTTTCTTCTATTGTAGCATTGAAAACTTTTGAGTATTGATAAATTCTTTAATATTATTCTCAAGATCAGAGGTGTTTCTACTATTATTAAAATAGGGATTACCATAGGGATTACCATAATTATTATAGGAATTACAAGGAAACGGCCTAGGACTAAAATTACCTCTATAAGCATTGTTATTGAAATTGTTTCGAGAGATAAAATTCACATCTATGGCATCACTATTTTGCTTAATCAAAGTAGAAAAAGGCACATAATTAAAATCAATAGGAGCACTTTTATTAGCAACCAATTTCATAAGAGCATCAACGTTTTCACTCAAAGAAGAAATTTCTTCAACCGAATTAACTTTTTTACTAGTAGGAGCTCTTTCCGTATGCCATTGAGAATAATTTGCCATAATATTATCAAGTAATTTGGTGGCTTCACCCAGAGTAATTTCCATAAAAGTACAACCCACGGTGGAATCTAAAAGATTCCGAGAAACAAAATTGAACCTCTCATAAAAAAATTGTATGATCATCCAAAGATTTAAACCATGAGTTGGGCAATTCCTTAGCATAAATTTCATCCTATCCCAAGATTGTGCAACATGCTCATGTTCAAGTTGCTTGAAATTCATGATTTGGGTTCTAAGGGAAATATTTTTTGCGGGCGGAAAATACTTAGTAATGAAAGCATCCTTGCACTTATCCCAAGAATCAATACTATTGTGAGGCAAAGAAGAAAACCAAATTTTTGCACGATCTCGCAAAGAAAACGGAAATAATTTCAACTTCAAAACATCATTGTCCACATACTTTATTCTTTTGAATATCGCATAATTCCACGAATGTGTTAAGATGGGACGCGGTATCCACATTAGGAGTACCGGAAAATTGATCTTTCATAACAAGATTCAGCAAAACGGTATTAATATCACAAGACTCCACACTAGTGGCGGGAGGAGCAATCAGAGTGCTAATAAAACCATTGTTGTTGGTATTGGATAAATCACACAACTTGGTGTTCTCTTGAGTCATTGTGACTATGTAACAAGATTGCACTCGAAAATAGATCTAGCGAGAAAACAGCAAACGAAAAAGAGGGCGAATAAAACATCAAATTTTTGTTAAGTGGGGGAGAGGAAAACGAGAGGAAAATGGCAAATAATATAAATTGCAAGGAATGAGATTTGTGATTAGAAACCTGGTAGGTGTTGATGATGTCTCCCCGACAACGGCGTCAGAAATTCCTTTTGATGCGGCTTGAACTACGTCGGTATTTCCCCAAAGAGGAAGGAATGATGCAGCACATCAACGGTAGGTATTTCACTCAGTGATGAGACCAAGGTTATCGAACCATTAGGAGAACCATGCAACACTATGCAGCACCTGCACACAAATAGCAAATACTCGCAACCCGACGTATTAAAGGGGTTGTCAGTCCCTTTCGGGAAACGACGCTAGAAATTGGCAAGGAGACGGGATAAAATTGTAGTAGATTAAATAAATAGATAGCAAATAAAATAAAGTGCAACAAAGTATTTTTGTACTTTTGATTCAATAGATCTGAAAAAATAAAAAAAATAGATTGTGAACGCAAATATAATAAAGAAGAGACCCGGGGGCCGTAGATTTCACTAGTGGTTTCTCTCGAGAAAAATAGCAAACGGTGGGTAAATGAATTACTGTTGGGCAATTGATAGAAATTCAAATAATCATGAAGATATACACGCAATGATCATTATATAGGCATCACGTCCAAGATTAGTAGACCGACTTCTGCCTGCATCTACAACTATTACTCCACACATCGACCGCTATCCAACATGCATTTAGTGTATTAAGTTCATGAAAAAATAGAGTAATGCAGTAAGAACGATGACATGATGTAGACAAGATCTATGTATGTAGAAATAGACCCCATGTCGTTATCCTTAGTAGCAATGATACATACGTGTAGGTTCCCCTTCTGTCACTGGGATCAAGCACCGTAAGATCGAACCCATCACAAAGCACCTCTTCCCATTGCAAGATAAATAGATCAAGTTAGTCAAACAAAACCCAAATATCAGAGAAGAAATACGAGGCTATAAGCAATCATGCATATAAGAGATCAAAGAAGGCTCAATTATCTTTCATGGATAAAAACAAAGATCTGATCATAAACTCAAAGTTCATCGGATCCCAACAAACACACCGCAAAAAGAGTTACATCATATGGATCACCAAGAGACCATTGTATTGAGAATCAAAAGAGAGAGAGATAGAGGAAGCCACCTAGCTACTAACAACGGACCTGTAGGTCTTCAATGAACTACTCACGAATCATCAGAGAGGCACCAATGGGCATGATGAACCCCTCTGTGATGGTGTCTAGATTGGATCTAGTGTTTCTGGAACTTGCGGCGGTTGGAATTGATCTTTGTCGACCCCCTAGGGTTTATGGAATATTGGGGTATTTATAGAGCAAAGATGCGGTGCGGGAGGCCACCGAGGTGGGCACAACCCACCAGGGCGCGCCTGGGCCTCCAGGCGGCACCCTAGTGTCTTGTGCTCACCTCGGGCTCCCTCTCCGGTACTTCTTTGGCCCACTGGATGTCTTCTGGTCCAAAAAAATCCACAAAAAAATTCGATGTGTTTGGACTCCGTTTAGTATTGATTTCCTGTGATGTAAAAAACATGCAGAAAACAGCAACTGGCACTAGGCATTATGTCAATACATTAGTACCAAAAATGATATAAAATGATTGTAAAACATCCAAGAATGATAATATAACAGCATGGAATAATAAAAATTCTAGATACGTTGGAGAAGTATCAATGCCCCTCCATCACCTAGCTTGCCGACGGGGCTAGCCGAGCCGGACCCTGCCACCTCGGTTCAGCATGGGGCTAACCATACAGTTGGCTAAGCCGCCCGAGCCGGTCAAGCTAGCTTTGCCTGAACCAGCCTCCATCATGGGGGCTGAGCCAGCGTCCCTGCCCGCGTTGGCCGAGCCGGCGTCCACGCCCTCCTCGCTAGGCCGGTCGCATGGCGCGACTAGCTCTGCGCCTGGGGAGCAGTCTGCATCGTCATCGCCATCTTCATCGACTACATCTCCGCGGATACATCTCCAATGTATCTATAATTTTTTATTGTTCCATGCTATTATATTATCTGTTTTAGAGTTTTATATGCATTAATATGCTATTTTATATGATCTTCGGTACTAACCTATTAACCTAGAACCCAGTGCATTTTTTTTGTTTTTTTCGTTCTTTTAGAGTTTTGCAGAAAAGGAATACAAAATGGAGTCCAAACGGAACAAAACTTTCGTGATGATTTTTCTTGGACCAGAAGAAACCCAAGAGACTTGGAGTGCAAGTCATAAGAGCCACGAGGTGGCCACAAGGGTGTAGGGCATGCCCAGGGGGTAGGGCGTGCCCCTCGACCTTGTGGGCCCCTTGGTGACCCCCTGACCTAGATCTTCCTCCTATATTCTCAAATATCCCAAAAACTTCCAGGGAAGCCACAAAACCACTTTTCCATCGCCACAACCTTCTGTACCCGCGAGATCCCATCTAGGGCCCTTTTCCGGCATCATGTTGGAGGGGAATTTGATCACGGAGGGCCTCTATATCAACACCATTGCCTCTCGAATGAAGCATGAGTATTTTACCACAGACCTACGGGTCCATATCTAGTAGCTAGATGGCTTCTTTTCTCTCTTTGATTCTCAATACAAAGTTATCCTCGATGTTCTTGGAGATCTATTGCGGTGTGTTTGCCGTGTGTTTGCCGAGATCCGATGAATTGTGGATTTATGATCAGCTTATCTATGAATATTATTTGAATCTACTTTGAATTCTTATATGCCTAATTTGATATCTTTGCAAGTCTCTTCGAACTATCGATTTGGTTTGGCCAACTAGATTGGTTTTTCTTGCAATGGGAGAAGTGCTTAGCTTTGGGTTCAATCTTGCAGTGCTCGATCCTAGTGACAGAAGGGGAACCGACATGTATTGTATTTTTGTCATCGAGGATAAAAAGATGGGGTTTTTATCATAATGCTTGAGTTAATTCCTCCAAATCATGTCATCTTGCCTAATGCATTACTCTGTTCTTATGAACTTAATACTCTAGATGCATGTTGGATAGCGGTCGATGTGTGGAGTAATAGTAGTAGATGCAGAATCTTTTTGGTCTACTTGATACGGACGTGATGCCTATATTCATGATCATTGCCTTAGATATTGTCATAACTTTGCGCTTTTCAATCAATTTCTCGGTAGTAATTTGTTGACCCATTGTAATAATTCCTATCTTGAGAGAAGCCTCTAGTAAAACCTATGGCCCCCTGGTCTATTTTCCATCATATAATCTTCTATTTTCATCATATAAGTTTCCGATCAACACTTTTAGTTTCCTATTTATTTTCCTTGCAATCTTTTACTTTCCATTCCATAAACCAAAAATACCAAAAATATTACTTTACCGTTTATCCATCTCTATCATATCTCACTTTGCAAATAATTGTGAGGGGATTGACAACCCCTTTATCGCATTGGGTGCAAGTTGGTGTTTGTTTTTCGCAGGTATTCAGTGGCTTGTCATGTTGTCTCCTACTGGATTGATACCCTGGTTCTCAAAAGCTGAGGGAAATACTTACTCTACTTTGCTGCATCACCCTTTCCTCTTCAAGGGAAAAACCAATGCAAACTCAAGAGGTAGCAGGAAGAATTTCTGGCGCCGTTGCCGGGGAGATCGATGCCAAGCCAAGACATACCAAGTACCCATCATAAACTCTCATCCCTCGCATTACATTATTCGCCATTCGCCTCTCGTTTTTCTCTCCCCCACTTCTAAAATGATTTTCAAAAAATTCGCCTTTTCTTCACCCCTCTTCCGTTCGTCTTTTCGTTTGCCTTGATGTCTTATTTGGATCGTTTGGTTGGAATAATTATGTATTTATTGCAAATCTGAGAACCTATGATCTATGGATCCTCATCCACTTGCCAATCTTTTTAAGAGATCCAATTATGATGAACCAATTGCTAGTGAGTTTTGTGCACTAGATTATTTTTATGAAGTTTCCTTGAAAGTCATGAATCTGAAAATTGTGATGAAGTACTTTACGAAGTGATTCACAATAGATCTTTGAATAAAAATCATGATTGCAATGATGTTATTATAAATTATATCAGTGTCAATTGTGCTAATAGTATGCAAAACCCTAAGCTTGGGGATGCTAGTTTTGCCATGTCCACTACTTATTGCAATGATCATGATTGGGGTGATTCTTCTTATGATCTTGAACATTTATTTAAGCCCCATGATGAATATGAGATTCATAATAATGTTTGCGATAGTATTGAAAGTGGATTTGGAAGAGTGTCAACTTTAGATCCCCCATATTTGGAGAATTTTCAATCTTATGAAATTTTTAATTAAAGTGGGTTTGGAGGGGTCATGACTTTAGTTAATGTTAATCCCACTATTTTGGAAGAGTGTCAACTTCGCATGCATGTGGATCATGTTGATAATATGTTATGTGATAGCTATTTTGTTGAATTTTCTTATTATCCTACATGTAATTATTATGAGAGAGGAAAATATGGTTTTAGAAATTTTCATGTTACTAAATTACCTCTCTTCATGTTGAGCTTGCTATCGTCTCTTTCTTCTTCCTTGCATATGCTAGTTTTTGCTTGCCTTGATAATTTGTTTGCTTATAAGATACCTATGAATAGGAAGTATGTTAGACTTAAGTGTGTTTGTCACATGTTTTATAATGCTCTCTTTGTGCTTCAATTCTTGTCTTTCATGTGAGCATCATTGAAATCTCAATGCCTAGCTAAAAAGGTTTTAAAGAAAAGCGCTTGTTGGGAGACAACCAATATTTTTCCTTTCTGTTTTTCAATAAATATTTCATCTAGCCTATGCTTAGATGTGGTTTTATCTTTTAATTACTGTTTGTGCCAAGTAAGACCTTTGGGATAGCTTACGGTAATAGTTGATTTGATCTTGCTGAAAAACAGAAACTTTTGCGCACACGAAAATAATTTTCATAAATCATAGTAATGTGAATTTCAGTTGATTATTTTAGCAGAAGATTAATAAACAAATTTCTTAGAACTTCTTAATTTCTTAGGATTTTTGGAGTTACAGAAGTATTCAAAATATCCAGATTGCTACAGATTGTTCTGTTTTTGACAGATCCTGTTTATCGCGTGTTGTTTGCTTATTTTGATGGATCTATGGCTAGTATCAGGGAGTATGAACCATGGAAAAGTTGAAATACAGTAGATATTACACCAATATAAATAAATAATGAGTTCACAACAGTACCAAAAGTGGTGATTTATTCCCTTATACTAATGGAGCTTACGAGATTTTCTGTTGGAGTTTTGTGTTGTGAAGTTTTCAAATATTGGGTAAGGATTTGATGGACTATGGAATAAGGAGTGGCAAGAGTATAAGCTTGGGGATGCCCAAGGCACCCCAAGGTAATATTAAAGGACAACCAAGATCCTAAGCTTGGTGATGCCCTAGGAAGGCATCCTCTCTTTCGTCTTCGTCTATCGGTAACTTTACTTGAGGCTACACCACATGATATGTGTTTTGCTTGGAGCGTCTTGTATGATTTGAGTCTTTGCTTTTTCGTTTGCCACAATCATCCTTGCTGTACACACCTTTTGGGAGAGACACACATGAATCGTGATTTATTAGAATACTCTATGTGCTTTACTTATATCTTTTGAGCAAGCAATTTTGCTCTATGTGCTTCACTTTTTTTTAGCACGGCGGTGGTTTTATTTTGTAGAAATTGATGAACTCTCATGCTTCACTTATATTATTTCGAGAGTCTCTAAACAGCATGGTAATTTTCTTTGGTTATAAAATTAGTCCTAATATGCTAGGCATCCAAGAGGGATATAATAAAAACTTTCATATAAAGTGAATTGAATGCTATGAGAAGTTTGATTCTTTATGATTGTTTTGAGATATTAATATGGTGATATTAGAGTCATGCTAGTGAGTAGTTGTGAATTTGATAAATACTTGTGTTAAAGTTTGTGAGTCCCATAGCATGCACGTATGGTGAACCGTTATGTGATGAAGTCGAAGCATGATTTATTTATTGATTGTCTTCCTTATGAGTGGCGGTCGGGGACGAGCGATGGTCTTTTCTTACCAATCTATCCTCCTAGGAGCATGAACATAGTAATTTGTTTTGATGACTAATAGATTTTTTGCAATAAGTATATGAGTTCTTTATGACTAATGTTGAGTCCATGGATTATACGCAATCTCACCTTTCCTCCATTGCTAGCCTCTCTAGTACCGCGCAACTTTCGCCGGTACCATAAACCCACCATATACCTTTCTCAAAACAGCCATCATACCTACCTATTATGGCATTTTCATAGCCATTTCGAGATATATTGCCATGCAACTATCTATCATTCCGTTTATTATGACACGCATCATCATTGTCATATTGCTTTGCATGATCATGTAGTTCACATCATATTTTTGGCTAAGCCATATTTCATCATTTTTATACATGTCGCTCTTGATTCATTTCACATCCCGGTACACCACCAGAGGCATTCAAATAGTCATATTTTTGTTCTAAGTATAGAGTTGCAATTCTTGAGTTGTAAGTACATAAAAGTGTGATGATCTTCATTATTAGAGCATTGTCCCATGTGAGGAAAGGATGATGAAGACTATGATTCCCCAAAAGTCGGGACAAGACTCCGAACAAAAAAAAGCGGCCAAAAAAATGAGAGAAGGCCCAATAAAAAAATATAAATGAGAGAAAAAGAGAGAAGCGACAATGTTACTATCCTTTTTACCACACTTGTGCTTTAAAGTAGCACCATGATCTTATGATAGAGAGTCTCCTATGTTTTCACTTTCATATACTTGTGGGAAACTTTCATTATAGAACTTGGCTTGTATATTCCAATGATGGGCTTCCTCAAAATGCCCTAGGTCTTCATGAGCAAGCAAGTTGGATGCACACCCACTTGGTTTCTTTTTCATCTTTCATAAACTTATAGCTCTAGTGCATCTGTTGCATGGCAATCCCTACTCACTCACATTGATATCTATTAACGAGCATCTCCATAGCCCGTTGATATGCTTAGTTGATGTGAGACTATCTCCTTCTTTTTGTCTTCTCCACAACCATCGTCTATTCCACCTATAGTGTTATGTCCATGACTCACACATGTATTGCGTGGAAGTTGAAAAAGTTTGAGAACATCAAAAGTATGAAACAATTGCTTGGCTTGTCTTTGGGGTCATGCATGATTTGAATATTTTGTGTGATGATGATGGAGCATAGCCAGACTATATGATTTTGTATGGATAAGCTTTCTTTGGCCATGTTATTTTGAGAAGACATAATTATTTTGTTAGTATGCTTGAAGTATTATTGGTTTTATGTCAATATTAAACTTTTGTTTTAAATCTTACGGGTCTGAACATTCATCCCCCAATAAAGATAATTACATGGATAAATATGTAAGGTAGCATTCCACATCAAAAATTATGTTTTTATCATTTACCTACTCGAGGACGAGCGGGAATTAAGCTTGGGGATGCTTGATACGTCTCCAACGTATCAATAATTTTTTATTGTTCCATGCTATTATATTATCTGTTTTGGATGTTTTATATGCATTAATATGCTATTTTATATGATTTTGGGACTAACCTATTAACCTAGAGCCCAGTGCCAGTTTCTGTTTTTTCCTTCTTTTAGAGTTTCGCAGAAAAGGAATACCAAATGGAGTCCAAACAGAATAAAACTTTCATGATGATTTTTCTTGGACCAGAAGACACCCAGGAGACTTGGAGTGCAAGTTAGAAGAGCCACGAGGCGGTCACAAGGGTGGAGGGCGCGCCCCCCGACCTCGTGGGGCCCTCGGTGACCCCTTGATCTAGATCTTCCTCCTATATATTCTCAAATACCCCCAAAACTTCCAAGGGAGCCAAGAAATCACTTTTCCACTGCCGCAAGCTTCTGTACCTGTGGGATCCCATCTAGGGGCCTTTGCCAGCATCCTGCTGGAGGGGGATTCGATCACGGAGGGCTTCTACATCAACACCATTGCCTCTCCGATGAAGAGTGAGTAGTTTACCACAGACCTACGGGTCCATAGCTAGTAGCTAGATGGCTTCTTTTCTCTCTTTGATTCTCAATACAAAGTTCTCCTCGATGTTCTTGGAGATCTATTCGATGTAATACTCTTTTGAGGTGTGTTTCCAAGATCCGATGAATTGTGGATTTATGATCAGCTTATCTATGAATATTATTTGAATCTTCTCTAAATTCTTATATGCCTGATTTGATATCTTTGCAAGTCTCTTCGAACTATCGATTTGGTTTGGCCAACTAGATTGGTTTCTCTTACAATGGGAGACGTGCTTAGCTTTTGGTTCAATCTTGCGGTGCTTGATCCTAGTGACAGAAGGGGAAACAACACGTATTGTATTGTTGTCATTGAGGATAAAAAGATGGGGGTTTTATCATAATGCTTGAGTTAATTCCTCCATAGCATGTCATCTTGCCTAATGCATTACTCTGTTCTTATGAACTTAATACTCTAGATGCATGTTGGATAGCGGTCGATGTGTGGAGTAATAGTAGTAGATGCAGAATCTTTTCGGTCTACTTGATACGGACGTGATGCCTATATTCATGATCATTGCCTTAGATATTGTCATAACTTTGCCTTTTCAATCAATTGCTCGGTAGTAATTTGTTCACCCACCGTAATTATTCCTATCTTGAGAGAAGCCTCTAGTGAAACCTATGGCCCCCACGTCTATTTTCCATCATATAATCTTCTATTTTCGTCATATATATAAGTTTCTGATCTACACTTTTAGTTTCCTATTTATTTTCCTTGCAACCTTTTACTTTCCCTTCCATAAACCAAAAATACCAAAAATATTACTTTACCGTTTATCCATCTCTATCAGATCTCACTTTACAAATAACCGTGAAGGGATTGACAACCCCTTTATCACGTTGGGTGCAAGTTGGTGTTTGTTTGTGCAGGTATTCAGTGGCTTGTCGCGTTGTCTCCTACTAGATTGATACCTTGGTTCTCAAAAACTGAGGGAAATACTTACTCTACTGATGCGGAGCATCCCTCGCTCATCCCCATGAATGTACCTACATCTCCCTCAACACCACTTGGACCCATGACAAGAGCTCGAGCTAAGGCTATGGAAGATAAGGTGAACTCGCTCCTCTCCGAACTCCCTCTTCCTACTCACGAGACATGGCTACTACCTCATTCGGAAACTCTGTGTGTGATCAGGTGCTTCGAGAAGATCCACGGAACAGCTACATGCAAGGGCCAAGACGGAGAGGACCCCAAGCGTGATAGACAGGAAGAAGAGCTGCTTTGGAAACTGAAGGCGTCGGACGACCGACCCAGTCTGGACGTCTGACGATTCCCAGGACACGGACGACCGAGCTCTCCGGACGTCCGGTACCTCACCACCCGAGCTAAATCTACGAATGTCCGAGGAGGACCGGACGACCGGGCGACAAGCGACAAGCTTCAGACGACCGGCTCCCTCCAGACGACCGACGCATCCCCGGCAGAGCCGAAATCTACGGATGTCCGAGCCCTTTCGAACGTCCGGGCCCTCCCGAGCCTTCGGACGTCCGACGTCTTTCGGATGTCCGACACCTGAGTGACCGCAGCCACGGGCTAGAGCCCTTGTACCCCTTCACTTTGACTCACATTTGCACTACGACTATAAATAGGTCTCTCCCACCTCCTTGCTAGGGTTAGCATTGTGATAGCTCATCTTGAGATAGAGCATAGCTCATCCGCACTGGATCTACTCCATGTGAGGGACCGTGCCTCCTCGGAGAAGATCCATTCGGATTCAAGGCCTCCATCCGGAGAAGACAATCAAGACCTCCTCACGGAGAAGAATGGTTACTCTTGTATCTTCCTTTGTTGATTTTGAATCTTGTGCTACCTTATGTGTTCGGTGTTCTAGCCCTTGTGTGATCAATTACTTGTCAGTTGAGTGATTCTCTCATTTCTCCCCGTGTTTTCCCTTGTGTTCTTCTGCGCATTCCTCGTGTTTCTCCGTAGGATCCACTCCAAACGTGAAAGTTCGTCTCCATAGGGTTCCTCCCTACATAATCTTGGTATCATGAGCCACGTTGATCATGTTTTTGGAGCCCCTACCCCTCATTTTCTAGCTTGATTTTGTTGTTTTCCTCCTAAATTCGAAAATTCCCCACCGAAAATAGCCCCAAATTTTTTTTTGTGATTTGTTGGTGAGTTGAGAATTTGTTGGATTTGGTCCATGGATTTGTGTTGTTGCGTGTGGATCTAGCTTTCCCCACCCTCCCCACCCTTTTCTATCCTCTAATCCGCTCGATTTCGACATCACCATCTTCTTCCTCCATGAAATCGTGTTATTCTTCACGTGCCCGATTTTCGCCCAGGCACCGGACGACCGGACCCTGCCGGACGTCCGACGATCAGACGACCGTAAAAACCGGACGTCCGTGGAACTCTGACGACACTGAACATTGGTCAGTTCGATCTCCACAACAACCCCACCTTCCACCACATCTTCCAAACACACATACACCACCATCTTCCCCGATACCTCCTATGACGATTTTGACACGTTTTGGTCCTTGAGATTTTGAGTTGTGGCTCCCGTGTCCTATTGTGTTTCGGCTATCTAGGTACGGTTCGACTTCATCATCACCACGGCTCATCTTCACAAGGGTCTCATCATCGCCAAGGACGGTAACATCGACGACATCTTTGTCATACCTTGCAATTGCATTGATACACACATTGCCTCATTTTTGCGTAGCTTACCCATCGAGACTAGCCGTTGAGTATTGCCGGCAACGTGACTTGTGCACATTAGTGATCATACTCCATAGCATACATACCATACCATAGTGGTGCATATCTTGGGATCAACTTGTGTGTCACAAAGTTGTCATCGCATACACGATTGCTATCTTGGTTCGTGAAGTTTTGCATGAGAAAAGAGCTCAAAAGTGAAAGAGACACCCAAGCTTTTAAGCAAAGAGGAAAGATAAGCAAAGATCTTATGAGCAAGAACCATAGCATCATACTACATTAAGATTGTCATATTGGATCATCTTGGATCATAGCATCGAAATACCATACATATAGCACACTTTGTAGAGGTCGTTGCATTTTTGCCTAGTAGGTTGTGCACAAGTTTCTATCCGCCTATTGTGCAATCGTGCTAGCGTCTCTCTAGTATTGTGCAACAAGAGCATTTTCGTGGTCTCCACATTTTGGCTCACTTTTGGTTTGCACAATCCCACTTATCTATTTGTGTGTGTGTTTCCGTGTACCATTATTTGCTTGGTCTACTTGTTGCATTTGCAAATTTGTGAACCTTTTCCAACATTATTGAAGCTCACTTACTATTGCATCAAATTTTGTGCCACCATCCTAACCAAGCTCCTCCATATGCTTTTACGTGTGTAGGTGTGAGAACCGACAAGGATTGGTACCAATAGTGCTATTTCATTGTCCGCATTTGAGTGAACTTGATTCATCATCAACATAGGTCAAGGTACATTGGTATAAGTTCTTCTCTTTCTAGCACTCACAATTTTGCTTGGAATGATGGATAGGCCGAGTACTTCTACCAACCCACTCTTCATCGAGCAAGACGATGACATGTCATCATACGTCACCAAGAGCCACCTCTTTGGTGCGCAACGAGTGTTGCATCAAGAGCAACAAGCTATGAACGAACACATCGACAACCTCGCCACCGACTTGCGACTCTCCGAGCAACATACCAAGGACTCCTTCGACAACAAGCTCGATGCGCACAAGCAAGAGAAAAACGCAAGGATGGACGAGATCCACGCCCTGTTGGTGAACCGTCCTCCTTCTACTACCTCATCCTCAAGACGGAGCCGCTCAAGTCGACACTCCGACGACACCTTCTCCGACTCAAGTACACCGACATCTAACACTCTTCGTCGTGCCGCGCGTCAAGACCATCATGCATCTCGCAACCCGCTACACGACAAGCATTCACAAGAGCAAGTCGATGAGCAAGACCTTCATCCTCACTCAAACCAAGTCGCGTTTGCGCAAGCTCAAGAACAACAACGACGATGATGCCAAGAAGAAGAACGAGCGCGTCTACACCAAGAGGAACAAGACACCGAGGCTCAACGTCTTCAACAACAACAATGAGAAGTGCAAGCTCTTGAGGCGCAACGTGCCCTTCAAGAATCAAGTCGAGCCATCGCCAAACGCAATCATGAATGGCGCAATCAAGAGGAATCCCTTCGAGAAGAAATCCAAGAGAGGAACTATCAACCGCGTGTGCAACGTCAAGTCCCACAAGCTCATCAAGATCCACTTCGACCTCAAGTTCAACAAGAGCAAGATCATGGACTTCCTCTACGCCAAGAGCAACATGAGGATGATTACCCTCCACGTCAAGGGCGTCATCATCAACATCGCCAACAATATAATGAAGAGAAATGCTATGCAAAGCTCAAATTCACAATGCCCAAGTTCAACGGAAGCAATGATCCCGAAGAATACCTCTCATGGGCATTGAAGGTCGACAAAATCTTTCGTTTGCACAACTATGAGGAAGATAAGAAGATCGCTATGGCATCACTTGAGTTCCAAGACTATGTGCTCATATGGTGGGAACAAGTCCTTGAGCGACGTGAAGAAAGAGGTGAACCACCTATCACCACTTGGGATCAAATGAAGGAAGTCATGCGAGCACGTTTTGTGCCAACCTACTACAATCGCGATCTCTTCAAGAAGCTACAACTCCTCAAGCAAGGAACAAAGAGTGTTGAAGAATACTACAAGGAAATGGAGATAGCCATGATTCGAGCCAATGCCATGGAAGATTATGAGCAAACAATGGCACAATTCTTGAATGGACTCAATCATCCCATCAAGAAGATCGCTGACTTCCGACCCTACTCCAACCTCATTGATCTCGTGCATCAAGCTACAAAGGCGGAACGTCAAGTGCAAGATGACTTCAAGTACGCCAAGTACTCATCCAAGACCTATGGCTTCTCCAACAACCACTCTTCAACGACTCCTCCAACATCTACATCAACCAAGCCTTCTACAACCAACGACGACAAGTCAAGTTACAAGAAAACTTCGACAAGCTGAAGTCGTCTTCCACCTACTACAAGCAACTTCAATCCGCGTGCTTCATCATCTACTCCGACCGATGAGACCATCAAGACAAGCTCCTTCAAGTGTTTCACTTGCGGCGGCCAAGGCCACAAGTTTTATCAATGCACAAACGAGCGCACCATGATCCTCAACGACGATGGCACCTACGACTCCATGAGTGATGAGGAGATGGAAGCTCTTGAGCAAGTGGCCATGCACCGGCGCGTGAACGAGGATGAAGATGATCAAGTCTTTTGTGATGAGGATTCGAGTCCCGCTCTCATTGTCTCCAAGGTCTTGCCTCTTCAACATCAACAAGAAGAAGACCAACGATGCCACATCTTTCATACAAAGGCCGGCATCAACGGAAGGTCCGTCAAGGTCATCATCGATGGAGGTAGTTGTCACAACTTGGCAAGTGAAGAACTATGCTCCAAGCTTCAATTGGTCAAGAGGAAGCACCCGCACCCCTACAAGGTTCAATGGCTAAGTGACTCCGGCACTATACGAGTCGAGCATACAGTCCAAGTCTCCTTCAGAATTGGTGCATATGAGGACACTTTGAAGTGTGATGTGGTCCCAATGACCGTTTGCCACCTCCTTCTTGGTCGACCATGGCAATTCGACCGTGGTGTCATCCACAACGGGCGCACCAATCACTATAGCTTCAAGATGAAAGGGAAGGAATATGTGCTACGACCTATGTCTCCTAGTCAAGTGATAGCCGACAAGCAAGCCACCCATCATGGGGAGAAGAGTGAGAAAGTGACCCACCCAAAAGTGAGTGAGAGCCACAAGCCAAACTTGAGCGCATCTTCGCCTAGAGAGAAAAACCTCATACTATTTGCCACAAAAAGAGAGATGAGAGAAGTGTGTGAGAACCCATTGAGTGTGATGCACTTTGTCCTTGTGTGCAAAGATGGAGAACAAAAAACTGACACCTCTCACGAGCTACCTTTAGTGTTTCAATCTCTTTTGAAGGAATTCCAAGATGTTTTCCCCGATGAGCTACCTCCGGGTCTACCACCTCTTCGAGGCATTGAGCATCGAATCGACCTCATCCCCGGAGCACCTCTCCCAAACAAAGCTCCATACCGCGTCAACCCCGAAGAAACCAAGGAGATTCAACGACAAGTACAACAACTCATCGACAACAGTCATGTACGTGAAAGCCTAAGCCCTTGTGTCGTTCCTGTTATACTTGTGCCTAAGCAAGATGGAAGTTTCCGCTTGTGCTCCGGTTGTAGACCTATAAATGCTATTACCGCTCACTATAGGCATCCCATTCCTCGATTAGACGATATGCTTGATGAACTTAGCGGAGCCAACTTTTTCTCAAAAATTGATATTAAAAGTGGCTATTATCAAATCCTCATACAAGAGGGTGATGAATGGAAAACTGCTTTCAAAACCAAATTTGGCTTATATGAGTGGTTAGTTATGCCTATGGGTTTATCGGAGGCTCCCGGTACTTTCGTGCGTCTTATGCATTATGTGCTTCGACCTTACATTGGAGTCTTTGTTGTGGTTTACTTTGATGACATTCTTATTTTTAGCAAATCCATGAAAGAGCATATTAATCATGTTAGGGCTGTTTTGCAAACCCTTCGCAAGGAACGTCTTTATGCAAACTTGAAAAAATGCACGTTTGGTGTTGACAAAGTGGTTTTCTTGGGTTTTGTTGTCTCTTCCAAGGGTGTCCATGTTGATGAATCCAAGATTGAGGCAATTAAAACTTGGACCCAAACCACCAATTTGCAACAAGTGCGTAGTTTTCTTGGTCTTGCAGGATTTTATCATCGCTTTGTGAAAGACTTTAGCACTATTGCCGCTCCTTTATATGCTTTGAGTAAGAAGAATGCTCCTTTTGTTTGGGGATCTTTGCAATCCACCGCTTTTGATGAGCTCAAATATTTGCTTACTCATGCTCCAATTCTTGCTTTGCCCAACTTTGATAAAACTTTTGAGGTTCATTGTGATGCAAGTGGTACCAGAATTGGCGGAGTTTTGATGCAAGAAAAATGAGCCATTGCTTATTTTAGTGAAAAACTCTCCGGTGCTCAACTTAAATATCCCATCTATGACAAAGAATTGTATGCTTTAGTGCGTGTGCTACATGTTTGGGAACATTACCTTAGACCTCATGAGTTTGTCATCCATACCGATCATGAAACGCTTAAGTACTTAAAAGGTCAAACTAAGTTAAACAAGTGTCATGCCAAATGGAGTGAATTTATTGAATCTTTCCCATATGTGATCAACTACATTAAGGGTAAGGAAAATGTAGTTGCAGATGCACTTTCACGCATATGCACGCTTGTCACTAAACTTCAGTTGAATGCTATTGACTTTTATCACATAAAAGACTTGTATGTTAATGATCCATCTTTTGATATTCCTTATGCTAAGTGTTTGATGCATACTTCTTGGGACAAATATTATATCAAGGATGCTTATCTTATGAGAGCTAACAAACTATGCATTCCCGAGTCTTCTCTTCGTTTACTCCTTTTGCAAGAGGCTCATGGAGGCGGACTCATGGGACATTTTGGACGCAACAAGACATTCGCCACGCTCTCCAAGAACTACTTTTGTCCCAAGATGTTCCGCGATGTATCACGTTTCACCAACCGATGCTCAACATGTCGCAAAGCTAAGTCTAAAGCTCAATACCATGGTCCTTACATGCCTCTTCCTATTCCTTATCAACCTTGGGAAGACATTAGCATGGATTTTGTACTTGGTTTTCCTAGAACTCAAAATGGAAAGGACTCCGTGTTTGTTGTTGTGGATAGATTTTCTAAGATGGCACATTTCATTCCTTGCAACAAGATAGACGATGCTTCACACATTGCAAATCTCTTTTGTAGGGAAATCTTACGACTCCATGGAGTACCAAAGACAATCATCTCCGATCGTGACGTCAAGTTCTTGAGTTACTTTTGGAAGACCCTATGCGCCAAGCTCGGAATCAAGCTCTTGTTCTCATCCGCATACCATCCTCATACCGACGGCCAAACGGAGGTGACGAACCGGACTCTCTCCACTCTACTTCGCGTGTTGATCAAGAAGAACATCAAGGAGTGGGAAGCATGTCTACCCATCACCGAGTACGCCTACAACCGTGCAAGGCATTCGACTACCGGCAAGTCCCCCTTCGAGGTCGTCTACAGCTTCAACCCATTGTCACCATTGGAGATTCTACCTCTTCCTCTACAAGAGCGCACCAACATGTATGCGAGTGCACGGGAAAGCTACATCAAGAAGATGCATGAGGATACAAGGCATACCATCGAGCGCCAAGTACAACGACTAGCGACCAAGCCCAACGTCAACAAGAACCCCATGATCTTCAACATTGGTGATCTCATGTGGCTACACCTTCGCAAGGAACGCTTCCCCAACGAACGCAAGTCCAAGCTTCTCCCTAGAGCCGATGGACCTTTCAAGGTGCTAGCACGCTACAACGACAACGCATACAAGATCGACCTCCCACGAGGCAAGTACAATGTGAGCGACATCTTCAACGACAAGGACCTCGCACCATACCATGGAGATGAAGCTTTTGATCTGTGGTCGGATCTTTCCCAAGGGGGGGGAGGTGATGCGGAGCATCCCTCGCTCATCCCCATGAATGTACCTACATCTCCCTCAACTACACTTGGACCCATGACAAGAGCTCGAGCTAAGGCTATGGAAGATAAGGTGAACTCGCTCCTCTCCGAACTCCCTCTTCCTACTCACGAGACATGGCTACTACCTCATTCGGAAACTCTGTGTGTGATCAGGTGCTTCGATAAGAGCCATGGAACAGCTACATGCAAGGGCCAAGACGGCGAGGACCCCAAGCGTGATGGACAAGAAGAAGATCTGCTTTGGAAGCTACAGGCATCGAACGCGTCCCCGGCAGAGCCGAATCTACGGATGTCTGAGCCCTTCCGGACGTCCGGGCCCTCCCGAGCCTCCGGACGTCCGACGTCTTCCGGAGGTCTGACACCTGAGTGACCGCAGCCACGGGCTAGAGCCCTTGTCCCCTTCACTTTGACTCCCATCTGCACGACGACTATAAATAGGTCTCTCCCACCTCCTAGATAGGGTTAGCGTTGTGATAGCTCATCTTGAGATAGAGCATAGCTCATCCGTACTGGATCTACTCCACGTGAGGGACCGTGCCTCCTCGGAGAAGATCCATTCGGATTCAAGGCCTCCATCCGGAGAAGACAATCAAGACCTCCTCACGGAGAAGAACGGTTACTCTTGTATATTCCTTTGTTGATTTTGAGTCTTGTGCTACCTTATGTGTTCGGTGTTCTAGCCCTTGTGTGATCAATTACTTGTCGGTTGAGTGATTCTCTCGTTTCTTCCCGTGTTTTCCCTTGTGTTCTTATGTGCATTCCTCGTGTTTCTCCGTAGGATCCACTCCAAACGTGAAAGATCGTCTCCATAGGGTTCCGCCCTACATCATCTACTTTGCTTCATCACCCTTTCCTCTTCAAGGGAAAAAACCAACGCAAGCTCAAGAGGTAGCATCCGCCGCCACCTCCGCCGCCTCCCGCTATTCTGCGTCCTCGTATGCGCAGTCAGAGTGATATTGTTCGGCCGAAGGAGCGCACTGACGGCATAATTGTGTGGATTGTTGCGTGTATGGCACAGACAGATGCTGACCCCAGTGCTGAGCCTCGTCATTTTTAGGCGGCTCTTCAGATTCCTCATTGGCGTAGTGCGATGGAGCAGGAGTTTCAGGCACTATAGAGGAACAATACTTGGCGCTTGGTTACTCCTATGTCTGGTGTCAACATCATTGACTCCAAGTAGGTGTTAAAGGTAAAGAAGCATGTTGATGGGTCTATTGAGCGATACAAGGCACAGTTGGTGGCCAAAGGGTTTAACCAACGATATGGTCTTTATTATGAGGATACCTTCAGTCCAGTTGTCAAACCTACCACCATTCGTCTGCTTCTGTCCTTGGCTATTGCGAAAGGGTGGTCTCTGCGTCAGCTTGATGTTTAGAATACTTTTCTCCATGGGGTCTTGGAGGAAGAGGTTTACATGCGAAAACCTCCAAGTTTGTTGATCTTGCTCGTCCACATCGTTTGTGTCGTCTTGTTAAGGCGCTTTATGGACTTATGCAGGCTCCTCGTGCATGGAATGCCCGACCTGGCTCGGTTCTTCGACGTCTTGGATTTGCTCCGTCCACTGCTGACACGTCTCTATTCATGTCCTGAGGTTACTATTTACTTGCTGGTTTATGTTGATGACATTATTCTTATCATCTCCTCTGTGACTGCCGCTGATCGTTTGATGTTTCCTCTAAGTGGTCATTTTGCTGTCAAGGATCTGGGTGCTCTCCATTAGTTTCTTGGTCTGGAGGTTTCGCGGTCCCCTGCTGGCCTGACTCTCACTCAACATAAGTATTCCTTGGACTTGTTGCGACATGCTGGTATGTTGCAATGCAAGCACGCTACCACCCCTATGTCTGCGGCCGATCGGTTATCAGCCTTGGATGGTGCCTTTCTTCCTTCAGATTATGCTACATAGTACCGCAGTATTGTTGGTGGCCTGCAATACTTGAATATCACACGGCCGGACATCTCCTATGCGGTAAATCGTGTGTGCCAGTATCTTCATGCTCCTCGGACTTCACACTGGTCAACTATGAAGCGTATACTGCGTTATCTCTCCCACATTGTCTACTATGGCTTGCATCTTCGGTCTACCTCCTCGAGTGCTCTCTCGGCGTTCTCTGGTGAAGATTGGGCTGGGAGCCTGGATGACCAGCGATCAACGGGGGGCTATGTTGTCTTCTTTGGTCGCAAATTGATCGCCTGGAGTGCGCCCAAGCAGGCCACAGTATCTCGGAGTAGCACCGAATCAGAGTACAAGGCGGTTGCCAATGCCACAGCTAAGCTCATTTGGCTACAGTCTCTGTTGAGAGAGTTGGGAGTCTCTCAAGAGCAGTCACCAGTTCTTTGATGTGATAATATTGGTGCGACGTATCTTTCATCTAGTCCAGTTTTTCATGCTCGTAGCAAGCACATCGAAGTTGACTATCACTTTGTGAGGGAACGTGTTGCACAGAAGCTTCTTCATATCAAGTTCATCTCCTCCAAAGATCAACTTGCTGACATCTTCACGAAGCCACTTCCACAACCTCAGTTTGAAGGTTGTAGGCGCAATCTTAACTTGCTTTGTACTTCAGGTCACAGTTAAGATTGAAGGAGTGTGTTAGGTAATGTTTATATGTAGCTTCTGTGTATACCATGTATATTGTATTTGAACACTTCGTGTACCCTTATATATATGAGATAGGCACACCCGTACTGGGTGTCGAGCTGTTTCCCAAAACTTAACTCTTTACAAGCCACCAACTAGTGGCAAACCTCCGCGGACAAATAGCTCGTCCGCCTCACCTCCACTCTCAACAAATAGCATGTCTGCCTCACCTCCACTTCCCGATCCCGATCTCCTCCACCTCCTGTCCGCCTCACCTCCCCTCCAGATCCCGATCTCCTCCGCCTCCCCTCCCCTCCGCTCTGCCTTCCCTCCCGCTGCCGCCAGATCCCAACTGGGCAAAGCCCCGTGCGGGGGGATGATGGCGGCGGTTGGGCGTCCCTCCGTCGCGGCTTGGAGGCATGGTTGTGACGGTGGGTCTTGAGCAGGCACCTCGGGACAACGTGTGTGTGGCCATGGCGCAGGTCACGCAGCAATGTGACCTCCTCTATCTTTGGTTGTCTTCACCGTCGGTCCAAAGGGATCTGGACGGTGGGTGTTGCCCTGCGGTGGCTTCCCGACGACGGATCAACTGGAGGAGGACATGGTGGCCTAGCTGTTGAAGTGGCCGAGGATGCCACCATCGTCGGCGGTGCCCGTGGGTGTCGTTTTCCTCGTTGGAGACGTTGGTGGGACGTCCCTCGCTCCATTGTTTCCAAGGGAATCCTCATATCTGGAGGAGGCTACCATTGACGGCGGTGCCCGTGGGCGTCGTAGCCCTCGTTGGAGGCGTTGAGGGGCCTCCTGGATCGATGACAACGATGTCTTCGTTGTCACCCCCGTGGGTGCATCGTCTTTGGAGACATTTATCGGCTACATGAACATGTGGACGGCTTGGTGGTTGGGCGTCGGTAGGTGGTGGAGCGGTGCATCATCCTATATATCGATGGTGGTGGATCTCGACGGCGTGGCGTAGTGGAGACTCGGCGTCCGCTGGGTGGCGATGGACTCGCGAAGGAGGACAACGCTGTGTGGCGTCGTGGTGGCGTCGATGGCTGAGAGACCTGGCAAGGTCGATGCGTCAGTATCTAATCTGAGGATGGATCGATGGATAAAGGAGGTGACGGGCCTTGCAGTGTGAGCATATGGTGCCCACTGAAAGTGCGCCCGGCCGGTTTGTAACTCAGCCCAAGTATTGTGGCTTGGATGGGGGCATCCGACATTAGATGTTAGGTGCTGGTGCGATGTCTGTTTGGTATTAGGTTCGGACATTCGGCATCCCTTCATCATGGGAATAGAAGTAACGACAGGTGTTGACAAGATGGTGGCTTCAGATTACTGATATATTACTTTTTAAGGACTTTGTGAATAATTAATAAAATGGTTGCATGCATCGCCCAAATGCAGAGGCCGGGGTACATCCTCCTTTATCATTTAAAAATAATAAGTTGGGGAATGGTCAATCGGCTAGCTGATACATCAAATCATGCAAAGCCGAGTGTCGGGGCGTGGATTGGGCGGCTGGCGCCGACTTGCAGGGGCGCCATGCGGCCGGACCGCCGGAGGCAGGGCAGGGTCACAGGGAGGCACGGCTGGCGCCGAGCAGGCCGCGGGTGTGACGGAGAGGAAGGAGCGGAGGAGTCTCCGGGTGGCTCGGCGGCCGGCGAGGGGCGCCCGGCTCATGCGTCTTGCTACAGAGGGAGACCGTCTCCACAAGACCATCCGTACTCCACAAGACCATCGCCAGTGCAACGACCGACCGTCGCCGAACACCGCCCAATCATATAGCACTAGTTACAAAACAAATGATGGACGCACTTTGTGGACCCATCCAGAAGACCCACGCATCATTCGGAGGTCGTCTGTGGCAAAATAAACAAAGACCACTTTACTACTCACTCCTCTGTCCTCACACACATCGAGGTCGACTTTGCTTTGGTCTCCATCGATCTTTCGCAGTAGCAGAGCAATGGCCACCCACGCTCTCGTCTCCATCGCCGTGCTCCTCGCCGTCTGTGCCGCCCCGGGAGCGCTCGCTCAGACGGTGCAGGTCTGGTTCCAATGCTCGCCGGCGAACTACACCGCGGGGAGCACCTACGGGGCCAGCGTCCGCGGTGTGCTCAGGGACGTGGTCGCCGCCGCCGGCCGCTCCAGCGACGGCTACGCTACCGCGTTTCGCAGTCAGCAGGTGAAGGGTGGCGCGCCGTACGGGCTGGCCTTGTGCTACGCGGACGCCGGCCCGCCGGAGGTGTGCCGGCTGTGCCTGCGCATGGCGGCCGGGAACGTGACGCTGGCGTGCCCGCGCGCTGCGTCCGCCACCATGATGTACAACAACTGCCTGCTCCGGTACGTGGACCCGGCGGCGGACGGGAGGGAGCTCGCGCGGCCGGAGCCGGACACGGAGCAGAGATTCTCCTTCTACAACAACAACATGACCAGCGCCGGCGAGGCCGACAGGTACAGCGCCGCGCTCAATCGGCTAATGGACCGCCTCGCTCCTGCCGCCGCCGAGGCCGGAGCGAACGGCCGGCCGCGTACGCTTGCCGCGTTCGGGCAGACCAATATCACCGCCGACGAGAGCCTTTACGGGTTCGCGCAGTGTGTGGCGGGCCTGTCCCCCGCCGACTGCCGCCTCTGCCTCCAGAGCATCGCCGCGTCGTTGCCCATGTAAGTACTAGTATTATTTTGATCGATCGCACGCGTTCATCTACGTCGTAGAGCTGCCTGCTGCCGGCCGGCGGCGTATGAGGACTGACACCACGGCCGGACATGCATGCATGCATGTATACTCTGTATGCGTAGGACAAAAGGAGGGCGGGCCTACTCGCTGACATGCTACACGAGGTTCGAGGTGGTGCCCTTCTACATGCCGCCCAACACAACCAGGATCGTCGTGGCTCCGGCGCCGGCGCCGTCGTCCCCCTCAACAGGTGAGTTAAATGTGAACTAGCTTCATTAATGAATTGTTGGTGGGAAAGCGATGTACATGGTGAGGTCAGGTGAGTGAGTGAGGTCGTGGTCTTTCGCTACGTATTGATCGATCGACCGATCGGGTGCGATCATAAATTCTCGGCCCTCGTGATTAAAGCGGCAAGCTGGTCCCCTGAAAGGAATTCATTCACTGAATGAATCGAAACAGCGGCAGAACGTACAACCAGCCCGTGTGAGACGCTTGCTTGACTGGGGCGGTGGCGTCAACGTAGAATGAAGAAGCTTTGCAATAACTGATTAATACATGCAACTATATAATGTACCCGTTACAAAATATATAATGTATCCGGGAAGTAGTCTATTAGATTCAGTTTTTGAAAGATTCCCTCAAAAAAAAGATTAAGTTTTTGAAAGTGAAATTTTGATCAAGTTTTTTTAGAGTGTTATCAACATCTAGAATACCAGATCAATATCATTAAATTCATCATGAAATGTATTTTTATATAATGTATATTTGGTATTGTAGATATATATATTGTTCTCTATAAACTTGATTAATGTTTATGAAGTCTGACATTTGGGAAAACTATAAATGCACATTATATAATATGAAATGGACGAAGTAGCATTTATCTGTTGTAAAATGTATCATATATATTCATACACAGTTCGACCAAGAATCGCCGTAATTAACCACAAGTTTTCTTGTTGCAGCTTCTAAGCGTGGCAAGTTGGGCATAATTGTGGCAGGTATCACTTCAAAGCCCTTCCATCCCCTTCTAACCTACAAGTTGAGCAACAAAAGGATGTCTTTTTCCCTGATTACCTTGTACACATATGCTGGTTTTCATACAATTACATAATGATATATATCTTGTCAAAATAATTACTTGCTGAAAAAGTAATTATACATTTTTTTTGTTCCAGTTTCAGCGGTTGCAATAATTGTTTTGGTCACGACGTGCTCCATTATTGCTGTGAAGATTCACAGAAGTGGAAGATCTCCATTTCCATCGTTGACAGGAAAGGACTACAACGACCGACGGGACAACATCAAAGAAATATTGGGCAACTACGGCTCACTAGCTCCCAGGAGGTACAAATTCTCACACCTCAAGAAAATAACCAAATCATTTGGTGAAAAGCTAGGGGAGGGTAGCTATGGCATGGTATACAAGGGCACCCTACCAAATGGCGGCCATGTCGCTGTCAAGTTCCTTCATGACACGACCGGAAATGGAGAAGAATTTGTAAATGAGGTCATCAGCATTAGAAGGACATCCCACGTCAATGTTGTCACTCTGCTTGGTTTCTGTTTGGAAGGTTCAAAGAGAGCTCTCATCTATGATTATATGCCTAATGGGTCACTCGACAAATTCATCTACACCGAGAATTCGAAACAAGCTCTTGGATGGGAGACACTATATGGGATCGCAACGGGCATCGCGAGAGGATTGGAGTATCTTCACCGAGGGTGTAACACACGAATCATACACTTTGACATCAAGCCCCAAAACATCCTCCTAGACCAGGACTTCGTCCCGAAGATCGCCGATTTTGGTCTGGCGAAGTTGTGCAACCCCAAGGAGAGCTACCTATTGTCGATGGATGGCATGAGGGGTACAGTCGGGTTCATCGCGCCTGAGGTCTTCTCGAGGCGGTTCGGGGTCGTGTCGACAAAGTCGGATGTGTACAGCTTCGGGATGGTGCTCTTGGAAATGGTCGGTGGAAGGAGAAACTTGCGAGCAAGTGTTGAGAGGGAAAGTGAGGTGTACTTCCCGGATTGGGCTCACAGTCACCTCGCACAATTTGGGAGCTTGCAACCATTTGACTTGGGATTTGATGGACCTGAAGAGATCGCGAAGAAGATGGCCACTATCGGGCTGTGGTGCATACAGATCTCACCGGCGTCTCGCCCGACGATGAGCAAGGTTCTGGAAATGTTTGAGAAGAGCGCAGATGAACTTGAGATACCGCCAAAGCAGTTCATCTACTCACCTATACAGTGAGTTTTTTATCACTCCCTATTTATGTTGAAATGTTCGTTTTGCAGATAACTATTTGCGGTTAGCACTAGATTTAACTCGCTTTCTAATTCCATCTGCACAGTGATGACTCGGATGAACTACAGAACCAGAGCCGAGTTTCTACGGACACTAGCAGAACTAGCTAGCTAGGCCAGTTCCTGGTTTAGATGAAGTTCCTCAAGCATGGCGAGTTGCCATGGACATTGTTTCGCAAGTCTCAAGGGAGGATAAGAAGAATAAATATTAAGTAGTGCCCACTAGTTACAGATCCTCTGTTGCGTTTTAAGGCTAATAAGCTCAGGTGATAGCCGGTCGACCTTCTGCGTGTGACAAAAAAGACTGTCCATTCAGTTAATATTGTAAACAGCCAACGTTTGGTAGTTTAGACTTCAGACACGTACGGATATTCCAACATTTGGTTCACCGCTCCTACCTTCCATACTGAAATCACGTATTAGTAATTAAACAGCTTAGGGCAATCGCAAAAGGAAAATTTAAACAGCTTAAGGCATATCCAAGGCGGATCCGTAAACCTACCATAACTGTCCGGACCGCGTTGTCCAGATCGTGAAAGCCATCCAATGGCAACCTAGATCGGTCCGCGGGATGGTCCGGACGGGATTTCTACCGCAAAACAAAGACAAAAGTGGAGGAGATTTGCGAGAGTCCGAACCACTCCCAAGCCCGCTTCTTATCGCTCTGGCCCACCAAAACCCATCACCCGACCCTCCTGTGCTTTCCTTCTGATGCACGCACCGCTTACCGCACAGCATTCATGCGGGTCCAGAGCACGCGGAGGCCGGCATTGATTGCGCTGACACATGTGACCTCTCGGCCACTTCAATGGGGACGCAGGTACCCGAGGAACTAACTCTGGCCACTGCGCCGCATTTAAGCCGCGCTCGAGCTGTTGTGAAAATATATGCAGCTAGCGTTGGATGTCAACCTCCCGTATCCGTGTCCAGGGATTGGTCCCAACCTGTCCGCGGACGAATACGGAAGGTTTTTTACGGGTTGCGGCTGGAGATGCCCTTAGGGTTGCAATGCCAGCCAAACCTTAGACAACAACTTTTCAGTGTAGATGCACCACCATATACTCCATTATGTACGCATTTTAACAAATCCATCCACCCATTCAGGTTTTAGCAAAACCATTCAGCGGGACGTGCTACTGGAGAAGAGACCAAGGGACCCGTTTAGTTTGTGAGTAAATTTGCCTTAGTTTATGACACCTAAGATCAAATAAGTTTGATCAATTTAAAAAGGTGTTTGGTTCAAATCTCGGCTTAGACAAAATACTTTTTGCCACACCAGGGCCTCACATCACACACTCAAAAAGTGTTGCAAGGGCAACCTACTATTACAAGTCTTTCTCTCCCCTCTCGCAATGTGACTAGGGCAAGGCCTTCCTCCCCTCAATCTCCACCGGCAAGCCTGTGAATTCGCCCTTGCTCTGCTTGCCACTCCAGCAGCCAGTTTTGGAAGGGGGGTCCTGGACTCCTGGTGCCTTGCTCTAGCTAGTAGATATGTTACGGTTTTAGTCTTCGCAGGGGTGGCGCTCGGGCCAATGGCGGTGCTTCATCTTTAACTCGGTCATCGATCCGGTCTCCGATCCTCCTCAAGTTCGTCCTTTGAAAAAAAAGCAAGTGGGAGCACGATAACATTTCTAACACTTTATGTGTCTAGGTGGCAGTTCGTAGTGCGGCTATAAAGAATTTATCACTGTAGAGGGGTCTTTTTTCTTCTTCTTCTTTTTGTCTTTTGGGTGTAATTGGTATCTTCGTGATATTAATATATTTCTTTTGTCCTAAAAAGAACTTCTGGGAGGATTTCGATCATCAGGCTGCCCAGTTCTGCCTGACATGAGTCTCGGGGGCCACTGCACATCAGTTTGATCTAGTTATAAGCGTCCGAGGAGGACTTCAATCCTTATTTTCAAACTGATCTGAGTGGGGGGCTAATGGATTGGCGGTTTTGCAATAAGAGCTACTACTCGAGAAGATATTGATCGCCAACCTGACCACTTCTGCCCGGCCTGAGCCTAGGGGGGATACTGCACCAATTAATGTTTTTTGCTAATAAGTCTAAATTAAATGACTCGCAACCCAGCTGATGTCAAGCTAGACTGCGGCTCGGGAACTAGCATACGCGTGTTAGGTTAAAGCTACATGGCTCATGGAGCAAAATGGATTTAGTGCCCATCAGCACTTTGAGGGCTATGGCTATATAGCATGCAGAAATTACAATTAAGGACGGTAAAATCGAGCCTAAAGCGAGCCCTTTCAGCAATTTGCGCTCCTGACCGTCCGTTGTCCTGTTCTGGTTGTTTCTGGTCGTCCGATCTCCCTTAGCACTCCGTCTCTGGTTCAATGGGCCAGCTGTCCTTGGGGGATGCTACTCCGGTAGAAAAATCGGTGTATTCATGTTGATCGGGCCTATCCAGCACGGTTAACGGCCCAGTTAACCAATGTCAGTCAATCAAACGCAAACGCCCTCTCCTCTCTTGTCTCTCACCTCTGCACCGACTATCTCCTGGCCGTCACCTAAAAAAAGACTATCTCCTGGCTTCCTCCCAAACCCTACCTACCCCAATTCCTCCGCCAGCGGCCACCCGCTTGACTCTCTCCACCTCTCCGTCTACTCCGCTTCCGCCTGTACGGTGCCGCCTCTTCCTCTCCATCCAATCGTCTCTCCCTCTCTGGCGTGGACTAGCGGCACTAGCTTCCAAGGGGATTTGGTCTCGGTTGCTCGGCAGGGAGACAGCAACCGGCTACGCCAGGAACCCTAGCGCCTACTCGCAGCATAGGGCAACGGCGGGCGGCAGACTGGGCACAGCGGCGTCGAGTGACGGCAGCGGCACGCAAGCACGGGCGCGTGATACAACCTCCAGGTCACAAGTCGCAACCCACACTCTCCTCCCTATCCCTCTTCTCCAGGCACCATGTTCAGACGTGACTGCAAGGCTCCATGTAGGTACATGTTTACGTACTATAGCTTCACACCATTAATTTCATTTAATTTCTTGATTGTAAGTTTTGTACAAACTGAATCTAGGAACAAATGCAAAAATATTTCACTATGCAAACTGAATCTAGAAGTACAAAATTTAGCATCCTTCCTCGTTCACCCCTGTTCTGAAATGGTTTCACACGGTTCAGATTCAATGAATGGTCGAGGATTAATTTCATGGTTCTATGGTGTGATGTTTAGCTAGCAATTGGAAAAACCAATTAGTCAATGAATTGAAGCGGTCTTGTTTGTAAGTGTACCACCTTCTATGTTCTTAAAGAAAAGGATTTGACTTCTCTAGCTCTGCAAGTCTTGTTTGAACATCATCCTACAAAGATTGTACTCGGCGCTTGATTGACATGCATGTCATCACTTATGAGAAGTCATATTCACTACTCCCTTCATTTTTATATACAAGGCCACTATGGAATATACATTTTGCATCTATACAAGGCCACCAACAATAATTGAGGCAAAATTAATGATATTTTCTCGTACTAGCAACATGTTTAATAGTTGCATGCATGCAGTCATAATGACAGTCAACTAGTTCCTCCACTCAGTTTTCTTGCATGCATGTTGGGTATTAATGATCCCAGCAAACGAAAAGAAAGGCTGACTAGCAAAGGAGACACTACAAAAAAAATACACTTCCATGATGATACGTGTTTGTCACAGTAGATCGCGTTTTTTGTCATGCATGTACATCCATGACAAATTTATGACAGAATCAAGATAGTCATACCTGTGCTGTCGTAGAAGTGTTCCATGACATTACCAAAATTATCATCACGGAAGTGTCCACTTCCATGACGATAAATCGCGCGTCACTGAAGTGCTTTCGTCAAGGGTGACCGACACGTGGCATCCACCGTAACGGAACACCGTTAAGCTATCGGGTCGGGTTTTGGATCCGATAACCCGTTAACAGCCCCGACCAATGGGAAATTTCCACGTGTAAAATTCTGATTGGCCGAAGGGAACACCTGTCAGCTCGTCAGTGGGCCAGATGTCGCTCGTCCATTGGAGGAGACATGACTATGGTACGTTGACACGTGGTTGGGCCCAACAGAGGCCCATATAGGTTAAAAAGGCCGGCCCAATCAAAGACCCGTAGAACTTAATCAGGTACTAGTGGGCTACCCCAATAACGGCCTGCTTAATAAAGGCCCATTTACAGCCCAAAACCAGATCTGGCCTGTTAATTGTTCGCCCAATATTTGGGCCCATTTACGGCCCGAAGCCAGATCTGGCCCGTTAATTGTTCGCCCAATATTTGGGCCCATTTGCGGCCCGAAGCCAGATCTGGCCCGTTAATTGTTCGCCGAATATTCGGGCCCAACTACAGCCCAGTGACTTTCGGCCTGTTAGAGGCCTGATGTAGACATGGGCCCATTTCAGCCCGGTGTGACTTTCGGCCTGGGAATGGCCTGTGCTGCCCATAGGCCATATATGGTCCGACAGGACATCGGGCCCACTAACGGCCCGTGCTAAAGGTGGCAACAGTTAAGCCAAACGTGACTTTGGGCCTGTTAAAGGCCTGTCGCGTAATTCGGTCCGTTGATGCCTGTACTTAGCTTTCGGCCTCTTAAAGGCCCATGATATTAGTGGGCCAACTAAGGCCCGAGATATGTTTCAACCTGGTAATGGCCCGTGAGCTAACTGGGCCCATAACGGCCCGGTCTACATTTTGGCCTGTTGAAGGCCCGTCGACGACTAGTGAAAATTGAGGCCCAACATGCATTTTGGCCTGCTAAAGGCCCGTGGTTTCATCTCAGCCGTAACAGGCCAGTACAATATTCAGCCTGTTAATGGCCCAATGCTACCTGGGCCGAACTAAGTGCTGGGTCGACAAAAGGCCCAACTAAAATATAGGCCGGTGTAAGTTTGGGCCTGGTGCAATGTGTGAAGACCTCAATCATTTGGGCCCAAGAAAGACGCATGTCGGCCGAATTGTGGCCCGCTAAAAACCTGGCCCGTTATCGAATGTTTCGGCCTGGTCGACTACATCTGATTTTTTTCAGATAGCGAATGATGCTAGTAACTAGTAGGAATTAAGAACAAACCTACTCTACACAATAAAGAAATTACGGCATAGTAACTAAGAATAAACCTACACTATACAATAAAGGATTTAAGGTATATTACATCCACTGGGTATCGAAGTTCGCCACCAGTGATCATAAAGCGCAACGAAGAAGCAGATTACAAAAACTGGGCACCATTGCAGCGTAACAAAATAATACTGAACCAAGACCACTTCCAAGACAGTTCAAGAAAGGTTAGCCTTGCGGGGGAACTGCTGCGCAAGCTGCTGAGCAAGGCTGTGAGACCGGCCTAGCATGTCAGTCATAGCTTCCAGGTGTAGTTGTTTAGCGATGAGCTTCTCATTGGTGTTCTCCGCAATCTTTCTTAGAGATAGAAATTCAAGTCGAAGTTGAGTTGCAGAATGCCTTTCTGCTAGAACTTGGGACTGAAGAAGTCGAACTGATTCAGACAATGAATTATGTGAGCTTGTCTGACTGTTAGTCTCAAGTAACTTGAACACTGCATCATTACAAGACTTTGGGGTTTTCTCACTATCTTCAAGATGTTTTGCCTTCTTTGCTGCAATATATGTTGGTTTTGTCTCACAGCCTTCAGCAGACTTGTGCATGCCATCGGGCATATCACCCTGAAACAAAGCAGAGAGATGACAGGTTTTGCACGTGTATAAACAAAGATGATAACTGTTCTGTCAATTCTATCCAATTTCAAATTGGAAAATAAAAAGTAAGTTCAAAATATCAATAGCGTAATTTGGCATTGTTCATAATGCGGGGAGCTTCACCACACTACTGGATTACCATGTCAACATAACAAGCATAGATGAAGGGCAAAGAAAATCATTGTATCTATTTTTGATAATGTGCATGGCATGTTGTTCATATCATCAGCCACATCAGTAAGATAAAACAGGAGATGAAAAGGTGCAAACGTGGGCTGCTTCACCACACACTAGATTATAGATCCACAAAACCAAGCATACATATAGGGAGTATTAAGTAATGTGCATGGTATGAATAAGAAATTTGGTTTTACAAGTAAAACTTAGAACTTACGGTTCTTACGAACATGCATTTTTGTAGAAACAGCAAACTAAACAACAGTAAACGATAGGGAGTATGAGCAAATTAAACAACAATTGAGGATAAAGGCTTTAGAAGGACTGACTTACATTAACAGTTAACACCGGCTTTATAATGCCCTTCTCCATGTAAAGGGAAGGATAACTCAAGAATTTCAGCACAGAATCTTCTTCATAAGCATTGCCTGTACTCTACATTTTGTAGAGAGTAATTATAGATATGATAATACTGGAAGGGATAGAGGATAATGAAGATAAGATGCAGATTGATGCTACATAATCAACTACCAATCCCTCGAAGTACAAGCGTTACAGGAAAAAATGTACTGACAAGAGCAATGGGCTACACTTCTGCACTGGCATTGTCTGTGTATTCTACTTGTTGGTAAGATTAAATATAGATCTGATCTTTTTTAGTAAATGGTGGGCGAGGGAGATAAGATGCAGAATGCTACAAAATGAACCAATCCCTCTTCCCATAATACAAGAGTGTTTTGAACACTGGTGTACTGTACAAAACGTTCTTATATTATGGGACGGAGGGAGTAGCTGTTAATGTAAGTACAGTGATAGACCACGTTCAGTCCTTACAAGAGGACTGCAGAGCTAAACCTCTTCAAAAGCATTGGGTTGATTCTAAATTTGTGTAAGAGTCCATACGGATCTTATAATCTCCACCAAATGGGTGATTACGAGGCTAACATGTGCAGTGATGCTACATAATCAAACAGCTATGAAAGTAAGTATGGTCATACAGGGCAAGAGGCACTCACGAGAGCAATGCAGTGTGCAGTATAGTTGCGAGATTCTGTGGTCCCTTGAGAATGAATGTTCTTCTGCTAACAGTTTTCGTACAAGTGAGACATTAAGGAAAATGCAGAAATGTAGTTCAAATTGTGATGTGATATCATAGACAATACCTTACGCTGCAGCCGAGACCAATGTGTAACAAGATTATTCCAGTCACCGTCGGATAAATGTAGCACCGGAGACTTTACAGAAATTTCGTTCAGTGGCTTGCCATCGAAGTGCGCTTGCCTCAGGTAGGAACGATACTTCATCAACGAGTGCTTGAAAAGCGCAACCAACTCTTGCTCGTCATCACAATCCAGTTTGCTCCTCGCCTATTTAAAAGAATGAAATCTTGTGTCTTCTGTCAGCAGAAACATATGCAGTAATGACCATGAATAACATTAGTACATTACTTACGTGTAAGTTGCGGAGGAAGACTGGAAATCGTTCTGTGTCTGCGGTATAATCTTTCCATGAAGGAAAGATGTGCACAAAGTTCCTGACAACAACATAAGCTTCATCTTCTAAACTGGGAAGAAATGGAACAGGGGTCCTATTTGCTGCAATTGGGGCTCTCTCTGGTTCGAAAAGGGATTTGGCAACTGGATTTGGTGTACTCTTTGCTGGAATGGGGGTTTTGCATCATACAGCTGGTGCTATGTCAACTGGCATAATCTTATTGTTTGCTGCAGTTGGGGTCTGCTGAGTTGGGGCATCAGAAATGACCAGTGTAGTAGGGCTAGAGTCTGCTAGAGTTGGGGTATTTTGTGGGTCAGGTGATATTGCAACTACTCCTAATGGGCTATTTGATTTATCAGGTGCCACTACCTTTTCCAAATACTCTGCTTGTGCTCCTCCACGATCAGCAATCACCCTCTTCCTTTTGAATGTCTGATACACAACAACAACATTTGAATGGATAAATATGGTATGATGACAGATGGAATATGTACTGAAAATGGATAGGCAGGGCGTATTCACATACACGATGTGTAAACTAAGCTAATGGCAGTTCAACAAAGTAGAAGAAATGCAAAGCATCAGTTGCAAGATATGTGCAAGCAATGTAACCTTGGAAAGTTAGAGCAAGTACCTTGATGGGTGAGTAAGATAGGGCATCTTCCTCTGACTCCTCCACTAGGGGGCTACATTGACTTAGGTCTCCCTCTAGCTCAGAATCACTGTTAGGATCATATTCTGAGCATGAATCTGTAGGTGGAGAGCCTTTGCATTACATTGCATCCAGACTTGATTTCAGTTCCTTAATGCCAAGTTTGACAGCCATGGCATTGTTCTGCTTTATTCTTTTCATGCGCGCAAGCTCATAATCATTATGATGTTGTTCAGAATCTGAGATTCATGAAAACATAAAAAGTAGTCAGATTATCTATGGAATGCATTGCGGATTCAACTCGGAGAGTGTCTCCCTATAAACCCCTGCATATGCAAAGTTCACCTTCCCAACCGTGCTGACCAGACCACACACAGAAATACAAACCCCTTATGTCTCTATAACAGGCAGGCACACATTTCAAAACTGAAGTAGGAACATTAGAATCATATGAAATTCGTATTTGAACAAATAAATAAGCAATTATGAGTGGTGTAATGTTTAGCTTCAAGGGTGGAGTGTTGGTAGTGCGACACAAAGCAAGTAGGCAGATTGTATTCCATGTAAAAGATCAAAACCTATGTAAAAGCTGGAAATGACACTTGCTTTCTATACAATGCAGTGTTCGTTACCCACACATGATGGAAGAGATCACATAGAAAAATACTATTCACTCAGGTCTATGGTTCCAGTATTTAGAAACAGGGTGGTCCACCCTAAAAGAATATTGACAACAAATATGACAAGGCAGGCATAGATGTAGTGAATCAATCATTTACTTGTGAGCTTATTAGGACAAGTATGCAGAATTGTAACTGCAGTAAGAGACCGTCCAAAATCTGAATGAATAAGTTTGTCTAGCACTTATTGTTTGTAACTAATCGACGTGAATAATTGGATATTATATCGAATGAGTAAGAAAGACAAGTAAAATTGTCAACAAACCTGGCTTGCAGTAGTAATCTGGGTCAATGTCACTACGACCAACAATCCAAAATGACTAGTTTCTGTTCTAAGGGCCGGAATTTTGAAAACCATGTGAACTTTAGAGGTACTAAAGATTACCGAAATGCATCTGAACCATTAAGTGTAGGTAGCACTGAGCACACAACAAACCCTAATGACAGTCCTGCCTAATGAGTAATGAATCAATTAGAAAATGGGTGATGAGGAGTGGCTGCTGAGTGTTGAGGACGTATCTCAGGATAAATCGGGTTGGCTTGGTGGGTGCTACACGCCTGAGCCCTAAACGGACTGGGAAGGTAGGCACGGCGGCGCGCCCGGGCAGCGGTGACGCTATTGGGCGAGCGGCTCCTGGCCTCCTGTTAGTCCGGCGTCTCCTCCTAGAGTCATGTCGTCCGAAGACGGCAAGTCGCCGGCGAGGCAGACGGCTGGGGGCAAGTAGAGACCGGAAGCGGGCAGCAGAACAGAGGGGAATCGGGGCCTGGGACAACCCAAAATCCCAGGGTGGGTCGGCCCACCATGGGCACCCTGTAGAGATACACACCCGAGCGGCGAACATGCATTTTCGAAGCTAATTTAAGAACATTTAGCTGACCAATTAAACAACTCTGTTTTAATAATATCATATTCGTATTTGAACATCTAAGCTTGTTTAGCTTGATGCGTGGAGCAGTGTTATTATGACACGAAGCACGTATTCTGATCGTATAGTGATCATAAAAGGGGGAAACTCTAAGCATATTTTTTTAGCAAAAGAGGGTTTTCCCTCCGATTTCTATTAAGAAACCACCACGGAACCAACATGATCAATTAAACCCTAAGCATGATCAATTAAACCATATTATGGCTGTGCCATGGCAGATTTGAAGCTGCAAACCGGAGAAATGATATTTAGCATCCATTGTTTGCTTCGAACTAAGAACTAAATTCTAAGAGCTGAAAAGAAAGTAGAGCAACCAAGTTAAGATCTATTTTCTGGTTGAGATCAAAAATTTGAGGAGATATGAAGTACCACCTCTCTTGCGGCGCCGTGTAGGCATCGGGGGTGCGATGGCTGTCGGTGGCGTTGAAGCAGATCTGCGACGGTAGACGGGTGCATCGGGGGATAAGTCCCGTTGCGGTGGAAGAGAAGGTCGTGTGAGCGGCCCCGGCAAAGAGGACGACGGCGCCGATGAAGCGAGAGGACGCGATGAAAGGCTATTGGTTCGTCGCCATGGATGAGAAACGTCCATCTCTAGCAGTGGACGACGCGGTCTTGGTAGGCGCTCCGGCATGGTGGAGGACGGTGGCGATGGATGTGGTGGAGGACGGCGGCGATGGATGGGGTGGCGGACGGAGGCTAGTGTGGGGATGGGGTGTTCTAGCACGGGCGGTGTATGAATGGGAAAATGGAGGGAGAGGTACGAGGAACCATGTTTTTGGGACGCGCATGTCTGAAATATGGGAAAGCTACGAACTTAGCCCCCGTTTAAAATTTGGACATCTCGTCGGTTGGGGATAGGACGGTAATCTCGCATCTCGCCAATATTTGTCTAGAGCGACTTCGGGCGAGGAGAGGGTGGTTGGCGCCCATGGTTGGCGCCCATAGTGTATGAACGGGGCTGACAAGTAGGGCGGTTGTGTCACATCTGAGTGAAGTTACAAACCTGCCCCTATTGAAAATATTTGCCTACATCGATTTCGGCCGAGTCGAGTTTGTTTTGCCGCCCACCGTGTATGAATGGGGAATGGAGGGAGAAACAGAGGTCTTTCGGACGAGCTTGAATCAAATGTGTTTTGCCGCCCATGTTTGACGCCCACCGTGTCGGAATGGGCTCAGAGGCGGTCGTGTCACGTCTAATTGAAGTTACTAACCTACCCCTATTTAGAGAAGTGGAAATCAGGCCGATGGATTGTCCGTGTAATGGGTAGACAGTAATTTCCATTTCCCAAACACTTGGCTTCGGGAAGCCAACGTGGGAGTGGACATTTTGCAGCTTCTTTCGAATTTTGGGACAGTAAGCATCCATGTTTACCCTGGCAACTAAATTCGAATCCATTTTGTATTCCTATATGAATCTTTAAAAATCGTTCTATGTGTTTTTATATATCTTCAAAAGGACGACAAATATGTATTCCACTGTCATATATGAATATGGTTTATAAATGCCGATACTCAAATTCAGAAACTAGTATCCAGTTTAAGGTGAATTCGAATATTTGGAACACTTCATGTCCAACTCAAATGTCACACGCAGCATAATGTGTGCTCCCATTTAGATATGTACACAAGCGATGTATCAAGATTCAAATACCGAGTCAATCAACCAATAATGTACAGAACTAACAGACATATAAACACTTATAGAGTATATGGATCAATAATATCAACTAACATACATAAGCCATGCCGTTGTACTTTTTTTGGCTACAACAACATCTTTTCTTTAGCCAGCATCTTAGCCCTTTCCGATGCGTGCCACTTATGGTCCATCTATACTACTACTATTGCTAATGCACATTCAGCCCGATTGGCATATTTGTAGGTCTGGCACAGCAATCCAAATGAAATGTCTCTGAGTCTTATCAATTAATACAGACTTGTGCTCAAATAAAATTACAAACCAAAAAACAAAAACAAAATTACATGATCTCTAAAACAAATGGTTTGATTGATTACATGAACAGACAACACAAAGGTTATTCAACTATGGAAAGAACATTTCACCTATGATTTACCAAGTAGGAACTTAATTTCCTTTTTTCCTTCAGGACCTTAACAATCTGGCCAGTCTCAGCTTGCTTCGTTTTGAAATCCACCAAATATTTAATGGTTGTCTTGAGTACTGCTTGTGATTGTGATGTTTGCTTCCTCAACATGTCAACTTCATCTCTAAGTGCAGAAGCAGAATCTCTTTCTACCACTAGTTTAGCCTCTAGAGCATCAGCAGTTGGCAATTCATAATGCACGATTGGACCGGTGCCACTGCTGTGGGATGATGCAACGTCCATGGGGACCTCGCTCTTTGATCTTGGGCTAACCTGTTTTGCCATTAAAGTTCTGATTGGATTCAGAAAAGTTGAAATTAGCAAAACATCTCAACTGGGAGTTATAACAGCAAACCAGTTAAACAAACAAGGAATTAAAGAGTTTTAATTGGATGCTAAAAAGTACTCCCTCCGTCCCATAATGTAAGACGTTTTTTAACACTATGCTAGTGTCAAAAAAAACGTCCTATATTATGGGACGGAGGGAGTAGTTATTAACATCATTGTAACCCGTTGTTGCAGCAGCAAATCAGTTAAACAAACAAGTAGATATTTTAGTTAAGGCAAACAGGTAATTCTTAACAGTAAGTATCAAACACATAGATAGGCGCAGTCTACAATATGATTAACAGGCTGTGGCATTATGTAATCAGTAGCAAACTAAATTAAGCCAAGCAACGTAATTGAACAATTTTGCAATAAGTGGATAACTAAAATTCCGAGAAGCAGGTAACTGAACTTATGCTAGTTCTTTGTACAGACACACTGCAACTTCTTTTTCGCTTACAAGGTTGTACAAAGGAGTCCATGGCATCAATTGCTTGGATACGCAGTCCCAATACTTCTTTCTTCCCACACTGCATGGGTAAGTCGAATGGTTAATCTGGTAAGATGGTGCATCCTTGATATGTTATATGAGGACGTGTAGTCAGACTAGTTGTAGCCAAACACACTACAAGAAATATGTCAACTTGTGACCACCACTATTGGTCACTGAAAGGTCACAAATTTCCATTTACGACCTTTTTGTGACCAAAAACAGAAGGTCAAAAGCTGGCCGTCGTAAACTGACTATAGCGACCTTTCTTCTGGAATGGTCAAAGACGTTTACGACCAAAATATTCCTACTGTGGCGTTTTGGTCACTAGCAACCTCCCCAAGCCACGTAGGCATCCAGCGTGGCAAGCTGATGTGGCACAAGATTCAGCCCGGTCCAATTCGGTTTTCTACATGGGCCGAGCCCATTAATTCGGCCTTTTTATTGTTTTTTTCATGTGAATTTTTGGTCGGCTACATGGGCCACGCCCTACAATTCGGCCTTTTAATTTTCTAGGCCATGGCCCTTTTGCAAACCATTTCATTAGGCCTTTTTGTAAGGTTTTACAGAAATGCACAATATTCCAGCCCACTATTATTTGGGCTGTAGCATTTTTGACCCAGTAGACCATTTGGTCATTTTATTATTCCCTGATTTCCAGTTTACACATTTGAACAGCAAACACTCAATAATTCTCTCAATTAAATGATTAAATTCAGAAATCATTCATCCAAATACACACAACAGCACATACAAGTATGCCCGTCCAACCTCAACTAAAACAAGCAAAAACAGATACACATCAACTAAAGTTGTGGTGCGCTTCCATCACAGCAGTAGCAACCTAAGCGACATTAGATCATCAAAAAGAAACAATGCCATCAACATGAGGTGGTAATCCAACTTCAACACTTTGTGAGGAGCAGCGCCACCAGGAGGATGCCGATCGCCTCTGGTACCTGGCCACAGGTCACATCAGAAATATTCAGAAATCAGTTGAACATAATTGACTACAAAAGAAATCAGAATTGAATAGAATTGTCATGCTTATCTACTTTCAGGAAAGTTAATACATATTTCCATGCTTGTCTATCAAAGAAATTGTATCAACTTAACACTTAGTCATGCATAAGTGTTTCACATCAAAAACATACAGCAGTGCAGACTCAAAATTGTATCAACTTAACACTTAGTCATGCATAAGCGTTTCACATCAAAAACATACAAAATTTGGAGTAGGAAACTAAATCTCTAAATACTCCAGCTGCAAATACTACTAACACTAATAGGCCAGTAGCAAATACTGTATTTTTGGAGTTCTAACAAATGTTCAGTAATTTATGGAGTACAGCAGCAACATCACGTTAAGAAAGTGAGCTAAATCATCACATTTTCAACTCTAAAGGTGCGGCAGGTCCTAACCCTATCATAGGCATACGCGCAAACAGGTGCATGACAGTGTTAAGTTTTATACAAGGATGTGGCTTATTGAAACTGAAAGTCCAAGTAAAAGTCGTCAAGAGCAAAAATAATGAAATGTTTAGTCCCAGGTTTGTGAACTACGCAGCAATTCTTTTAAACTTGTAATACGGAGGCTGAGTTAGTATGCAGAATGTCTGTAAGCTACAACATGGCCCATCCAAGCACAGCCCAACCCGTCAGCTACAAAGAACATGAAATAAAAACAAAATACCATACTTGATTGGTGCTTTATTTTTTTTGTTCTTACACGGGCCGCTAATAAATAAAGAGTCAGAAAAGCGTCTGAATGGAATCGAGGCTCTGTTTCAGGTAGCAAAGTGGCAAGCAATCTATTTGTGCAGCAGCAATTCTAGGCTTCACTCTGCTCATGATCTACTAATGACTTCTAGCATAAAAAAACACTTCTGGCCTAGTAAGCAACAGTATAGCATGCACTTATTAAATTCTTAAGAGTAGCACATGCATTGTCTATTAAGGGAATCATCTGTTACAATTTGTGTTAAAATCTCCTAGGAGTTCAAAGGCTGGAAACAATCTACTATGGAGAAGTGAAGGACCCCAAGTACCTTAAGAGTAGCACATGCATTCTACAACTCTTCTCTACGAGTATCTCCGAAACCATCAGCGTTACCTGTAAAAGTGATAGTCATCACATGGAAAAATTAGCCAAGCACAGCTCTAATATGGAAAGAAGCACTTCTGTATTTCTATTATATATGCTAGAGAAACTGATTTCTAGTGTTAAAACATGCAGCTCTGTATACATAATTTTGGTAAGCTAGGCAAAAGCTTAAATATTCAGTGTACAGAAATAGTCATGTGTATGCATATGTAAATCAATATGTCAAATTTATGGCCAACTAGAGATTCATGTATACAATTTGCTAGAGAAGAAAATAACAAGTCAGTTTGTAGCTAGCCTACCAGCAATTTAACAACACTAATAGATTTGCATTTGATGCTGCCACTTAATTTCAGGACATGACAAGACAAAAAGCATGGCATCAACACGAGCATCAATAGCATACTAACACCTAAATTGATACTAAATTAATGGAGTCCCATCCATCCATGAGAAAAGAAAGTGCATTTGGTTGATAAAGAGAAGAGAAGACTACCTCTTGCTGGGATCAAACCAGAGGATACCAGCGCATCCACCCATGAGCAGGTTGTGTGGCTCGAGGTCATGGTCCCGGACACCGCGTTCGTGGCAGAAAGCAACGCCATTGCAGAGCTGGTACATCATGATCTACATGCACAATATCACCAAGTTCACCAACAACGAATCAGTCAACGAAGTCATTGAAGCTGTCCAGAATCACTTTCAGCTATCATGCATGCCTAGAAGATAACAATACATGTGTGTTCATCATCTACGCAACAACTCACTCTCGGAAGCTGACTTTGAACGCGGCGATGGAGCCCGTCTTGGGCCTATTGGACCCCTCCCTGCCTTTCGCGCGCACCCTCTCTTGTATCTGCACAGCAAGCACACAAAGCTCTACAATTTTAGCACAGCAGACGCACTGCACTTTGAGGCCCCAAGAATCAAGACCCCGGTAATTTATTATTACAGAAAAATGCACCCTCTGCTTCATGAGCTCCAGGTTGCCGATGCTGTCGCCAAGGATGCCGCGCATCTCCTCGTCGTCCCCGCAAGCGTTCTCCAGGACCCTAAACCACCACAGCAACAACCAGTGAGCTAGCTAGTTAACTGAGCAGAGAGGGAAGTAGTTACACAGGACATTATTATTCTTAAGTGAATTAAACAAGTCCACCCATCCCAAATCCTGCAGCTATGGCTACATTTGCTAGTATTTTGCTGCTTGGTTAAACTATGTGCCGCTACTAGAGATTACATCGGGGATGCAGGAGACAATCTGATGCGTTCGATACATGGCCTTGGATGCAACTAGCAAACTAGAGTACGAAAGGCAGTGCTGTCGAGTAAAGCATAGTACTTATGTGAAATGCACTGAAGCTGAAACAAGATAGGGATATATACCTGCGGCAACACCGTGGCTGGCCGCAGATTGGCGAACACGCTGAGCCCGGCACGGATGTTGAGCAGCCCGGTCTCAGGCTTGAGATGCTTCTCACTGCTGTCCCACTTATACCTGCAAGCGTAGCATCAGCGTCCATTTACTGAAACTGAAAGTCACAGATGCACATCACAACTTCTGAACTAATTACTATTGCCAGATCGTTTCCACTCACCCTCCTATCGCGCCGAGCAGGATGGCGTCGGAGGCCCGCGCTGCCGTGAGCGTCTCGTCGTGAAGCAGACGTAGTCATTGTTGTAGGAGATGTGGAGCAGGTCCGCTGCAGAGGTGCAGGGGTGGTCTGCGGGGCGACGACGCGGATGAACTGCAGCGGCGGTAGGAGCTCGTGAAGAGGCCATCCATGGCGGGGCTATTGTAGATGTACCTGAGAGAGAGGGAAGATGCGTGAGGGAGAGAGAGAGAGACAGAGGAAAGGAGAAGGATGGGACGGGTGTAGGTCTCGTCCGCGCGTCGCCGGCGGAGAGGGCCACCGCCTCCATGGCCGGTGACGGGTGTAGGTCTGCTGGGCACCGTCGAATCCCGCCTTAGGTCGCCGGGATTGGGCGCCGGAGGCGGCGGTGGGAAGTTGGATCTAGGAGTGGGAAGAGGGGAGAGGATGTGAGGTGGGGAGGGGAGGTGTGGCGGAGGTGGGTGGCAGCGAGGGGACTGGTCGGTGGCGAAGGTGGGTGGCGGCGAGGGGATGGGTGGAAGAGGTGGAAGGGGATCGGTGGTGTTGGGCGGAATTGATGGGGGCGGCGGCGCACGGAGGATGGCGCGGCTAGGGTTTGGACAAGAGCTGCGCTGATTCGGGAGGGGGATGAGAGGGATGAGGGGTAGAGGGGGTGGGGGAAGAGGGCTGCCGTCGAATCCAGGCCTATCCAACGGTGGTCGGGCATGATCCGCGTGAGGTGCTCGTGGACCAATCAGAATGCAATAAAGGCCTTGATGATTTTATGACCATATAAATAGGTCGTAAATGATTAAAAATAAGTTCTTTTGCAGGAGAAAAGCATTTTTCGTTGTTGAAGTATAAAAAATAGTTTTGTTGTGACGAACCTACCAACTCTATGTATTAGACCAAATTGTATGTATAATTGACCAAATGATTTTATGTAAAATGCTTTTGATCCACGAAAAATTCATTTTCCATTTTTTCGAGTGCCCAAAATGAGTTTTTTTTTGTGAAGGACCTATCATATATTTGTTGTAAAATTAGACCTAATCAATTTTATAAAATACTAGGCCATATATAATGCACAATTGACAAAATGGTTGGGTGTTAAAAATTTTGATCCACCTCTGGTGAAAAAGACAAATTCCCGTCGATTCAGCTGGAAGCGGGTCAAATTTGAACTGCAGGTGCCTTATAGTTTGCTCTTTATTTTTTCCAAAAATCATTTCTAGGTAAATAAGTATCTATTTAATCAGAGAAACACCAAAAAAATTCCAAGATTCAACCACTAGCTAGGACCGGTCATTCCCGGCGTTTTGACCGCATTTTGAAACGGGCATGAAAAATTCAATAAAAATCAAAAAATTGGAAAACCTTCGCATTGTGTCATTATATGTGACCAAGTTTCCAGGGAAAATAACAAACTTGTAATACGGCAATTATTTTAAAAAGTGTTCTCAGAAATGAGCTATCATCTCTGAAGATTCATGGCTTTCAAGCCAAATGATCAATCTTATGGCCACATTCGTGGCATAGTTTGTTCAAATGATATCATATTGTGCACAAGGGTGCATATTGGAATGGCAAACAATGTTGCCTAAGGAAGTTTTCATTTTTTTTTGGACAAAAAAACCATTTTTCATTTTTCGAGTGCCCAAAAGGAGGTTTTTTTGTGAAGGAACTACCAAATAGTTGTTAGAAAATTGGACCAAATCAATTTTCTAAAATACTAGGACATATTTAATGCATAATTGACAAAATGGTTGGGTGCAAAAAGTTTTTACCCACCTCTCGTGAAAAAGACAAATTTCCGCCGATTCAGCGGGAAGCGCGTCAAATTTGAACTGCAGCTGCCTCATAGTTTGCTATTTATTTTTTCCAAAAATCATTTCTAGGTACATAAGTATCTATTTAATCAGAGAAACACCAAAAAAATTCCAAGATTCAACCACTAGCTAGGTACGGTCAAGCCCGCCGTTTTGACCGCATTTTGAAACAGGCATAAAAAATTCAAAAAAAAATCAAAAAATTGTAAAACCTTCGCATTGTGTCATTATATGTGACCAAGTTCCCAGGAAAAATAACAAACTTGCAATACGGTAATTATTTTAAAAACGTGTTCTCAGATATGAGCTATCATCTCTGAAGATTCATGGCTTTCAAGCCAAATGATCAATCTTGTGGCTACATTCGTGGCATAGTTTGTTCAAATGATCTCATATTGTGCACAAGGGTTCATATTGGAATGGCAAACAATGTTTCCTAAGGAAGTTTTCATTTTTTTTGGACGAAAAAACCATTTTTCATTTTTTGAGTGCCCAAAAGGAGGTTTTTTTGTGAAGGAACTACCAAATAATTGATACAAAATTGGACCAAATCAATTTTCTAAAATACTAGGACATATTTAATGCATAATTGACAAAATGGTTGGGTGCAAAAAGTTTTTATCCACCGCTCGTGAAAAAGACAAATTTCCGCCGATTCAGTTGGAAGCGGGTCAAATTTGAACTGCAGCTGCCTCATAGTTTGCTATTTATTTTTTCCAAAAATCATTTCTAGGTACATAAGTATCTATTTAATCAGGGAAACACCAAAAAAATTCCAAGATTCAACCACTAGCTAGGAACGGTCAAGCCCGCCATTTTGACCGCATTTTGAAACAGGCATAAACAATTCAAAAAAAATCAAAAAATTGGAAAACCTTCGCATTGTGTCATTATATGTGACCAAGTTCCCAGGAAAAATAACAAACTTGCAATACGGTAATTATTTTAAAAAAGTGTTCTCAGAAATGAGGTATCATCTGTGAAGATTCATGGCTTTCAAGACAAATGATCAATCTTGTGGCCACATTCGTGGCATAGTTTGTTCAAATGATCTCATATTGTGCACAAGGGTGCATATTGGAATGGCAAACAATGTTGCCTAAGGAAGTTTTCATTTTTTTGGACGAAAAAACCATTTTTCATTTTTTGAGTGCCCAAAAGGAGGTTTTTTTGTGAAGGAACTACCAAATAATTGTTACAAAATTGGACCAAATCAATTTTCTAAAATACTAGGACATATTTAATGCATAATTGACAAAATGGTTGGGTGCAAAAAGTTTTTATCCACCTCTCGTGAAAAAGACAAATTTCCGCCGATTTAGGTGGAAGCGGGTCAAATTTGAACTGCAGCTGTTTCATAGTTTGCTATTTATTTTTTCCAAAAATCATTTCTAGGTACATAAGTATCTATTTAATCAGAGAAACACCAAAAAAATTCCAAGATTCAACCACTAGCTAGGAACGGTCAAGCCCGCCGTTTTGACCGCATTTTGAAACGGGCATAAAAAATTCAAAAAAAATCAAAAAATTGGGAAACCTTCACATTGTGTCATTATATGTGGCCAAGTTCCCAAGAAAAATAACAAACTTGTAATACGGTAATTATTTAAAAAAGTGTTCTCAGAAATGAGCTATCATGCGTGAAGATTCATGGCTTTCAAGCCAAATGATCAATCTTATGGCCACATTCATGGCATAGTTTGTTCAAATGATCTCATATTGTGCACAAGGGTGAATATTGGAACGGCAAACAATGTTGCCTAAGGAAGTTTTCATTTTCGTTGGACGGAAAAACCATTTTCCATTTTTCGAGTGCTCGAAAGGAGGTTTTTTTGTGAAGGAACTACCAAATAATTGTTGCAAAATTGTACCAAATCATTTTTATAAAATACTAGGGCATATTTAATGCACAATTGATAAAATGGTCTGGTGTAAAAAAATTTGATCCACCTCTCATGAAAAAGACAAATTTCTGCCGATTCAGCTGGAAGCGGGTCAAATTTGAACTGCAGCTGCCTCATAGTTTGCTATTTATTTTTTCCAAAAATCATTTCTAGTTACATAAGGACCTATTTAATCATAAATACATGTTTTGGTGGCAATACATCGAGGTTTGGACGGTGGCCGAGGGCCCCAACTCTAGAGAGCGTAAACTCGCATGCCCGCCGCGTGGTCACCGGGTGACCGTGGCGTTGCCATGTGTTCTGGGCGGCCTAGGCATGTCTAGTGGGTTGGGCACTCCCCAGGTTGGTGCTAGGAAGAAAATTACAACATAAGATTCTCACGAGGAGATCAATCGATGCTCAAACATGAATTAGCAGCCAAGTGTTTGATTAGCGGTACGGGAAATGTACATGGCTAATGGGCGTGAGTTTTGGTTGAGGATGATCAGTTACTAAGAAGACCGTCTTCACAAATTTTCAGCTCAAAAGGAGGAGCCTAGGTGGTACTTGCTTTGCAAACCACCACACTGGACATAAATACGAATGTTGAAGCTCGGCTCAAAATAATGAATGGATTGAGCTGGCATTTGGTGGAGGATGGTTATTTGGGCATAGGAAAGCACTGTAGAAAATGGATACCATTTGGACATGCCAAAGTGGTACTTCCTTCACAAAGTGCTGCTCTGAACAGAATAGGAAAATGAATATTTTTGAATTAGTTTTGAACTAGGCAAGGAAGGTTTTTACATATTTGACGAAGATATGACCCAAAGAATTTATGAGATTTTTTTGGGAATTTTGGGAATGACAGAAATATAGGTTGCTTCACAACCTAGGGCAAAAACTGCCACATGGACATGACACATAGGCAAAACTGATGAGGTGGCGCCTAGTCATAGCAACCCACCACAATTTACAAGGCTATGACCATCTATATTGGTCGTTAAAAACTAGAAATAAGGCAGCAAACTAGCGCTATTTGCTTTATGACCTTTTCGTGTGAGGAAATTACGACCTTTCTGACCAAAATGGTCGCAATGGTTTAGGGTTTGGAGCCTCCCGAACAGCTTTTGACCAATTGGTCTGAAATGGTCATAAATTTATGACCAATTCTTCGAGGGTCACTGACAGAAGGTCATAAGTTGACATATTTCTTGTAGTGACACATCACACTGACTTTTACTGTATATTTCATGCGATTACTGTTGCCATATCGAGATCTAAGCAATCTACAATAGGATGAAAAGACTGGCATCCTTCACATTATAGGCAAACTCAGTTCATAGAAACAAGCAATACAACCATTCGGTGGGTAAATCAAAAGCGCCACTGAATATTTTTCACTATCCAATCATACACGCAAAAAGGGGCGACGCCACCATAGGGGCTGGTATGGGCGGCCGCCTCAGGTGGCTGGAAAGTGTGCACCTAGTTTGAGTTGTCCAGGTTGGCCCATGCTAGTTTTGTTCGTCCCAACGCACGAGCAGGCAATGTAAAAAATGAAGAAAAATGTTTCAATTTGGATGGGACAATAACATAAGTGCAAGGAAGGCCCTATAGCAGGCTCGCGGCCCAAACGAGCGCCTCCCATATCGATCGACAGCAGGAAAAATCCCAATTCATTCGCTCCAGCCTCCAGTATGGTTCGCTCCTAACCTAGCCACCGCTGGACAGACCGACACAGCACTTCCTCGCACCCTCGTTGGAGGGTGGTCGCCGGGCTTCAAGCGAACGAAAGGACAAGAAGATGAAGATCCAACCCTGGGTGTAGCCTGCGTGGGAGGCAGCGGCGGCAGCACGGGCATGGTATCGAGCTTGCGCAAACGGATAGTCGCAGCTTGGAAGAGTAGCATGCGCAACGAGCAGGTACATCACATCCCTGATTATATCTAATTCAACTCTTCAATTTCTGGCCAATAGTTAAACCTGACGGTGTTGTAAAACTGCTTGTATGTAGGGAATCTATGAGAAAATGAAACCAATTTCTACTTATTTTATAACTCCCCCAATCAATACTGAACTGACTGAATCTGATGTATCTAATCAAGTTTCCGGTGCAAACATACAAGCTCATGTTGTTCTTGAGCCTGAAGTGTCTAATGAATAGACTGCTAATGAAGGATTTGATGCAAACATTTTACATGCTCCTGGTGATGAACATATAGTGTCTAATGAGGGATCTAATGCAAGCATTTTGCAAGCTCATTGAAGGATTTAGTGTCTAATGATGATCTACTATGTTGAGAGAGACAGAGATTTGCAGGCATTGATGACAAGCAAATTATAGTGCATTTTCATAGCTTGAGGAAACGTCGAGGCCATCTACAGAAAGTCCCTGTATCATGATAACATAGCATAAATACTTTTCTAATCTGTTGTTTGAAACTATTGGCATACTTGTGCAGGATAGATATATTGATATGCAGTTTGCGCACTGGTTATACGTGCAATTACACTTCGATATTTTCAACCAGAGAACGAATAATTCAGGCAGGTACATACCATGTTTGTAGTCCTTGTACACCATGTTGCATTTTGTGTTTTTTGGTGCTTGCATCCTTTAGTGTTTATAATCTGAACTACTGTGGATCATTAGCTAGTTTTCAAAGTGCATGTAGCTTCACATTTCTCAGGTTATGTTGATTTCCGGAGTGCAAGTGCCTTCGTATTTTTTAAGTTAAATGTTCACCCCTGGTAACTTGAATTCGTGGATCAGCCACTGCACAAATCATACATGAATGCCAGTGTGAATTAAATGAAATGCAGGGACTTACGCTAGCTCGTTGTACAGGCTCGCTGCAGCTCTGCTTGCGCTTGGGATGTTCCATGTACAAGTCCATGTTACCACTTGCTTGGATGTGCAGGCCTTGTGCTCCTTGCATCCCCCTCTGCATTTTTGACACGGCGAATGGTTGATCAAATAAGAGGAATCGACCTTGATGTTGTAGTGGAGGACAGATACTTACAAGGTTATACGGGTGTGCAGGATGTGTACCAGATCCCGTAGCCCCGTCATGCTTTGCTAAAAAATGGATTTGCTTGTTTCAGATGATATCTCCAGAAGAAATAAGAGTTAAAGTCAGAGTTGCATAGGCGTGTAAGCTAAGAGGGCAGTGAAAGGATATCCAAACATCGTCATAATAGTGCACAAGGGAGTGATGTGTGGATACCTAGTTCGGGCCGGCGTTTGGGCATGCTCGCCCAGCTAGAGTGCGGGTCACTTCAGAGCCGTTGAGGGTGATGAGCTGGCGTTGGCTGGCCGCGCACGGATGCAGATCTTGAGTGGCAGTGGAGCGCTACGATGAGGTGGACGAGACCGTTGGTGAAGCCCCAACGACCTCGGGGGCCGGAGGTGCGACGATGTGCTCGGTGAAGTAGCCCCGGTGAGCTGGGAGACAGCATCGGTGAAGCGCACCTGACGCGGTGGAACTCGGTATCTGTGAGGCACATCGGTTGCGGCGGCCGACGTTGTCGGTGGACCACCCGGTGCAGCGGACGAGGGCGTAGATGAGGTAGCTGAGGTGCGGTGGTGAAGCGTGACCATCGTCTTCGTCGTCGTTGTCCGGCACAGAGGTGGGGAACGATGGGGAAAGAGAAGAGACGAGGGGCGATTCGAGGGATGGCGGCGAATTAGGGATTTGAGCAATCTGGGCGCGGAAGGGGGCGGTGGAGAAAAGAGATTTTGCAGGGCTGGAATTGGGGCCACCAGATATTTCAATCCGAAACATGGAAGCGCGAACTTATATTGTCGTCGTCCTTTTTTTGGGGGGAGGGGGGTGGGTGGCTTGGTGCTACGTGTCCGTCCGACACATGCGACCACCCCGACAGGACTATGCTTCGGTGCCTTAAGGCACCTGCCTTTGCATCCATGACATGTGGGCCCAACAGGTGGCTGGCGCACATGTCAGTCACCCAAGGGCTGTTGAAGGCACCGAAGCAGCGTCCACCCCGACATGACCCTATTCTGCCTGGTGCGCCTACATTTGAGAATGCAAACGAATCTTCTTTCATTTGCACACAAATATGTATGTATTACCATGCCCATGTTTTCCTTGCAATAATTAGTCATTCGAAACGAGATACTCCATCCATTCACTTTTTTAAGTCGTTTCAGACAACTTAAAATGAACTGTTTTGCACATTGTCTGAAATGTCTTCAAGGTCTTATAAAAGTGAACATAGGGAGTACTATAAATTAATTAATGAGGAGTTATTTGAAAAAAAATCAAAACGGTACCCATGCTAACGTGGATTAGAGTGTGTCACATAATTAGTTATTTGAATTAGAGTGTGTGTCATGTAGTTAGTTATTTGAATTAGAGTGTGTGTCACATAGCGATCTCCAATTCTAACGTGGATTTCGCATTTCACTGTATCCATGCTACTTTTTTAATACAAATTCATATGTATATGATGAACACCATGGTAGTGAGAAAACTTTTGGATGGATTCAAACATATGACCTTCAAAATAGCACAACAAATTGAGCCAATGTCAACTTTTTGAAACTTAGTATGGCACGAATTCGAAATAATTACCCGTATGCCTGGTCCTCGGTTCAAATCTTACAATGTACACCGAATTGAAACATCGATATTAAGTCTCGTACTATGTACATTCAAATGTTGTTTTTAGTCCCCCCCCCTCCCGCGCACAAACGTTGCATACTTCCTGTATCGGTCAATCTTCCTCTCCTAACCACCTTAGCAAGCTATCGGTTTCCAACACACGTTCATTCTTTCTCTCCATGTTTCGATCTCTAAGTCTCTCAAATACACAACCCCTTTTTCCACTCCTATTACCAAATATATTTACCTCACACACCCTCCATTCCACCCCATGCCGAGCTCTCTCTCTCTCTCTCTCCCCCCTCTCCCTCTCACCCTCTCGCGCTAAATACATGCATTGCCTATCTAGCCCCCCAACCTCTCGTGCGCACGAACGCACATTGTATATCTAGGACACTCCCTCGAGACTGTCTCACTCTTTCTTCCGCACGGCGGGCCACACTCACTCAATCTCGCTCTCTTTATCTGAGTCTTGTTTAACCTTGTTTTCTTTCACACACAAATGATATATCTCCCTGTTCGGGCCTCGATCGACACACTCTATACTCTCTCACGGAGATTGTCTATCTAGGTCAGTCCATCCAAGCCGCCGCCACTCTTTCGACCTCATGGTGGGCCACGCTCTCTCTCTCTCTCTCTGCGTGTGCGTATGTCTCGATTTACCTTGCTCTTTCTCGGACAAAAACGATATATCACTGATACGTCTCCAACGTATCTATAATTTATGAAGCATTCATTCTATATTACTATGTGTTTTGAATGATCATGGGATTTATTTTCCACTTTTATATTATTTTTGGGACTAACCTATTAACCGGAGGCCCAGCCCAAATTTGCTGTTTATGCCTATTTCAGTGTTTCGAGGAAAGGAATATCAGACGGAGTCAAAACGGAACGAAATCAACTGGAGAAGTTATTTTTGGAAGGAAAGCCACCCGATGGACTTGGAGTGCACGTCAGGAGATACGGGAGGTGCTCACGAGGGTGGGGGCGCCCCCCTGGGCGCGCCCCCTGCCTCGTGAGGCCCTCGTAGCTCCACCGACGTACCCCCTTCACCCATATATACCTACATACCCAAAAACTTCCAAAACAGAACCTAGATCGGGAGTTCCTCCGCCGCAAGCCTCCGTAGCCACCAAAAACCAATCGGGACCCTATTCCGGCACCCTGCCGGAGGGGGGTCCCATCACCGGAGGCCATCTTCATCATCCCGGCGCTATCCATGATGAGGAGGGAGTAGTTCACCCTCGGGGCTGAGGGTATGTACCAGTAGCTATGTGTTTGATCTCTCTCTCTCGTGTTCTCTCTCGTGTTCCCTCTATGGCACGATCTTGATGTATCCCAAGCTTTGCTATTGTAGTTGGATCTTATGATGTTTCTCCCCCTCTACTCTCTTGTGATGAATTGAGTTTCCCCTTTGAAGTTATCTTATCGGATTGAGTCTTTATGAGAACACTTGATGTATGTCTTGCTGTGATTATCTGTGGTGACAATGGGATATCATGTGCCACTTGATGTATGTTTTGGTGACAACTTGCGGGTTTCATGACATTGGGAACCTATGCATAGGGGTTGGCACACGTTCTTGACTCTCCGTTAGTAGCTTTGGGGCACTCTTTGAAGTACTTTTATGTTGGTTGGATGAATTTGAGATTGTGTGATGCATATCGTATGATCATGCCCACGGATACTTGAGGTGACAATGGAGTATCTAGGTGACATTAGGGTTTTGGTTGATTTGTGTCTTAAGGTGTTATTCTAGTATGGACTCTATGATGGATTGAGCGGAAAGAATAGCTTTATGTTATTTTACTACGAACTCTTGAATAGATAAAACATAAAGGATAACTTTGAGGTGGTTTCGTACCCTACCATAATCTCTACGTTTGTTCTCCGCCATTAGTGGCTTTGGAGTGACTCTTTGTTGCATGTTGAGGGCTTGTTATATGATCTATCTATGTTATTATTGTTGATAGAACTTGCACTAGTGAAAGTATGAACCCTAGGCCTTGTTTCCTATCATTGCAATACTGTTTATGCTCACTTTTACCGCTCGCTACCTTGCTGTTTTTATAATTTCAGATTACAAATACCTTTATCTACCATCTATTTTGCACTTGTATCTTCATCTCTTCGCCGAACTAGTGCACCTATACAATTTACCATTGTATTGGGTGTGTTGGGGACACAAGAGACTCTTTGTTATTTTGTTGCAGGGTTGTTTGAGAGAGACCATCTTCATCCTACGCCTCCTACGGATTGATAAACCTTAGGTCATCCACTTGAGGGAAATTTGCTACTGTCCTACAAACCTGTGCACTTGCAGGCCCAACAACATCTACAAGAAGAAGGTTGTGTAGTAGACATCAAGCTCTTTTCTGGCGTCGTTGCCGGGGAGGCTAGGTAAAGGGTACTCACACTCCGTCACTAAGCTCTTTTCTGGCAAGGTTAGCACTTGAAGGTATATCTTTAGATCTTGCAATCGAATCTTTTTGTTTCTTGTTTTTATCACTAGTTTAGTGTATAAAAGAAAACTACAAAAAAAGGAATTAAGTTTGTCTCATACGCTTCACCTTTTTAATATCTTTCGTGAGTATGATGGAAAGGATAATTGTGCTCAAGTGCTAGAAGAAGAAATCTCTAAATTGATTGGCACTAAATATTTGAATGATGAGCATGATTGCAATGTTGTTAGTACGAATTCTTTGAATATCCATGATGATAATGATGATTGCACTAGTTATGATGAAAATGTCTCCTATAAACATGTCAATTTTTGTGGAGTGCATTGGGTTTGTAAGTACACACCAAATAGGGAAGATAGATATTGCAAGAGGCATAAGTACTTAGAAACCAAATTGTTGCAAGAAGAGCTAGATGAATGTGCTGAAAGATTCAATATTTTTCGCACTCCTTGTGAAGTTTGCAATGAACATGGTCATTTAAAGCTCCAATGCTATTTGTTTCATGATCAAGTCGTGTCCAAATATTGTGATAATTTGATTACCCTTGAGCATCATAAAGAGCTTAGCCTTCTTTTGGGTTATGAAGAAATGAAATGTATAACTGAGGGTATTCCAAAATCTAGTCTTGATAAAATTCTTGATTTTGATCTAGAGAAAATTTATATGTATTGTGCGGAGAATTGCATTGAAAATCCTTATATTGCCAATTATCTAAAGAAAAGAAAGCAAATGGAAGATGATGAGAATACTAATGAAAGGGAAGAGGCTTCCCAATCTCCTCCTATTATTTCTTATGATAAATCAGGTAATGAGGATGAGCTTTCTATTCGGCCAATCTCATCAATAAGGAGCTCAAAGAGGAAGGTTGAACCTACACATAATGTGAAGAAGAAAAAGAAAAGAAGAAGCAACAAAGGTAAAAAGGTATCCCTCCCAAATGATGTTGCTCCTACTACTACTTCTGATGATTATAATTTCTATACTATTGGTGCTATTCATATTTTTAATGATGAGAGTGATTATGCTTATGATATGAAAGGGCCCAAGCTTGGGGAAGCTACGTTTGATGAGGATGAAATATTTGAGAATATATTTTCTGGAATTAATGTTTGTCCCAAGCTTGGGGATGCTATGTTTAATGAAGATGATATTTTTAGCATCCCAAGTTTTGATATGCAAAGTTGTTATGATGATAGCATGCCTCCTACCTATGATGATTATATTGATGAAAGTGGGTTCAGAAGAGAGTCAACTTTAGGAAGTAGTGATCCCACTATCTTGTAGGATGTTGATTTTTATTGTGATTAATATGAAAGTGGATTTGGAAGAGTGTCAACTTTATTTAGTGATTCCACTATCTTGGGAGAGGTTTCAATCGATTATGATGAGAACGAAGTTGCTACTTATGATGATTATTGTGATGAAACTTATGCTATAAAAAGTAGTGATGATTATATTTACAAATCTTGTCATGATTATGATTACCCTTTTTCTGAACATTACTATTTTAATGTGGAAACAATTTTTAGTGTTCAAGTCTCTTATGATACTCCCACCATTCCGAATGAGAAGAATTTTGCTTATGTGGAGAGTAGTAAATTTTCCATGCTTGTAGGTCATGAAAAGAATTCTTTAGGTGCTGTTTATATTGTTGAATTCATTCATGATGCTACTGAAGATTATTATGAGGGAGGAATATATTGCAATAATATCAAGTTTCCTCCCTATGTGCTTAAATTCTTGAAGTTGTGCTTGTTTTACCTTCCTATGCTAGTTGATTATTGTTCCCATAAGTTGTTTGCTCACAAAATCCCTATGAATAGGAAGTGGGTTAGACTTAAATGTGCTATTCATATGCTTCATGATGCTCTCGTTATGTTTCAATTCTTATCTTTTATGTGAGCATCATTGCCATCATCATGCCTAGCTAGAAAGGCATTAAAGAAAAGCGCTTGTTGGGAGACAACCCAATATTTATACTTACTGTTTTTGTGTGTCCACATGATTATGCTACTGTAGTAATCATGTTTTATAGCTTTTTTCAATAAAGTGCCAAGTAGGACCTTTGGGAAGACTTAGGTGAAGTTTAAATGATCTTGCTGTAGAAAACAGAAACTTTAGCGCTCATGAGAATGGCTGCCATTTTTTACTGGAGAGTGCTTTTAGAATGATTCTTTTTGCAGACAAATTGCTCAGGTACAGAAGTTTATTTAATAATTTTTGGGGTTCCGGAAGTATACGTTTGATACAGATTACTACAGGCTATTCTATTTTTGACAGATTCTGTTTTCTATGTGTTGTTTGCTTATTTTGATCAATCTATGAGTAGTATCAGAGGGTATGAACCATAGAGAAGTTAGAATACAGTAGGTTTAACACCAATATGAATTTAGAATGAGTTCATTACAGTACCTAAGTGGTGGTTTTATTTTCTTATACTAACGGAGCTTACGAGTTTTGTTTTGAGTTTTGTGTGGTTGAAGTTTTCAAGTTTTGGGTAAAGATTCGATGGACTATGGAATAAGGAGTGGAAAGAGCCTAAGCTTGGGGATTCCCAAGGCACCCCAAGGTAATATTCAAGGGCAACCAAGAGCCTAAGCTTGGGGATGCCCCGGAAGGCATCCCCTCTTTCGTCTTCGTTCATCGGTAACTTTACTTGGAGCTATATTTTTATTCACCACATGATATGTGTTTTGCTTGGAGCGTCATTTTATCTTGCTAGTTTTTGATTGCTGTTAGTTAGAATAATGTTTTGCATCTTTAGTTTCAATAAAAAAGTCAAGGATAGCCATTGCCATGCTTATTTTGCTAGTTTACATGTTGCTGTTTGAAAACAGAAAGTTTACCGCTGTTGCAAAAATTCCCTAGAAAAGTCAGAGAATGGTATAACGTTGAATCTTTTTTCATATTAATCTCTGATAAATTTATTACAGTGGGAATTTTAGTTTATAATTTTTGGAGTCGGGGAAGTATTGATACTCTTGCATTCTTTACAGACTATACTGTTTTGGAAGATTGCTGTTATGGTTGCATTGTTTGCATATGTTTGCTTGTTTAATGATTCTATTTGAGGATAGGAGTATTAAATATACAGAGGCATTTAGTATGCAATGTTGAATAATAATTTTAGTGATTTGTTACAGTAGAAGATGATAAGGTTTTGCATTGGTTTATACTAATCTATCTCACGAGTTCTTGTTGAGTTTGTTGTGAATGAAGCTTTTGATAAAAAGAAGAGAAACCATGATATGAGAGGAATTAAGGAGACACAAAAGTTCAAGCTTGGGGATGCCCAAGGCACCCCAAGATAATATTTCAAGAAGTCTCAAGCATCTAAGCTTGGGGATGCCCCGGTAGGCATCCCACCTTTCTTCTTCAACAATCATCGGTTAGTATCGGTTGAGCCTAAGTTTTTGCTTCTTCACATGAGTTGTGCCATCCTTGCAATGTCATTTTATTTTATTTTCTTTCTACTTGAATACAATACCAAGATCTGAAATTCTTTATTGAGAGAGAGTCCTTGCATAGTTGCATAATTATTTTGCTACTCATTGGTCTTCACTTATATCTTTTTGAGTAGTTTGTCGTTTACTCGTGTGCTTCACTTATATCCTATGTGTAAATTGTTGAATGAGTTGATTGTCATAAATCTGAAATTATATATGCCTCATTTGCTTATCCCATGGGGAGTAATGACTTCACATCTAAGAAGTAGAGGTTGTAAATTTATTAACAGTTAGCAAGCATTGTATTAGTCATTTAAACAATTCATGAAAGAATATTGAAGGAAGAGAGATTTCACATATAAATATATTATCATAGACATCTTTTATAATTGTGAGCACTCATTAAGTATGACATGCTAAAGAGTTGATGTTGGACAAGGAAGACAACGTAATGGGTTATGTTTTCTCGCATCTCAGTTAAAGTATATTGTCATGGATCATTCAAACATATTGAGCTTGCCTTTCTCCCCTTGCTAGCCTAAATATCTGTACTAAGCAGGAATACTGCTTGTGCTCCAATATCCTTAAACCCAGTTTTTGCCATGAGTGTCCACCATACCTACCTATATGTCGTATTTACCTGTCGTTCCAAGTAAATTTGCATGTGCCAAACTCTAAACCTTCAAATTATAATCTGTTTTGTATGTCCGAATTGCTCATGTAGCAACTAGGGGCTGTCAGTGTCTTCCATGCTAGGTGGGTTATTCTCAAGAGGAGTGGACTCCACTCCTCATTCACGAGAATGTGGCGGTAACCGGGATGCCCAGTCCCATGATCCAAAAAGATCAAAGCAAATCAAAATAATTAAACAAAACTCCCCCAGGATTGTTGTTATTTGGAGGCACTCGTTGTTTCGAGCAAGCCATGGATTGATGCTTGTTGGTGGTTGGGGGAGTAAAAACTTTTACCATTCTGTTTGGGAACCGCCTATAACATATGTAGTATGGAAGATATTGGGAACTCTTGGTTGTTATGTTGACAATGAGATCATACCTCTCAAAATTATTTATCTCTATTTCAAAATCAAGCCCTGGCACCTCTGCAAATCCCTGCTTTCCTCAGCGAAGGGCCTATCTTTTACTTTATGCAAGAGTCAAGGTGATCTTCACCTTTCCCTTTTTTATTTTATCCTTTGGCAAGCACTTCGTGGTGGGGTGATCCTGATATATATATCCAATTGGATGTACGTTAGCATGAACTATTATTGTTGACATCACCCAAGGTGAATACGTTTGGAGGCAACATTATAAGCCCCAATCTTTCTCTGTGTCTGATTAAAACTTTATAACCACAAGTATTGTGTGGGTGTTAGCAATTATAGAAGACTATATGATAGTTGAGTATGTGGAGTTTTCTATTTCTGAAAATAAGATGAATTGCAATTGTTTTGATGACTAAGAATGAAGTTTGCTAGTTTTCAAGAATGTTTACGGTCTATGCTTTGACATGTGAATTGCTTGTTACTAGTTCGTGAAAAGTTTTATGAGATGAACTACTCTTATGACATATTATCATGCTAGAAAAGGTGATTGAAATTATCTTTGATCAAACTTATGCACCTCTAGCATTCACACTTCATAAATTCTTTCTTTTATCATTTACCTACTCGAGGACGAGTAGGAATTAAGCTTGGGGATGCTGATACGTCTCCAACGTATCTATAATTTATGAAGCATTCATGCTATATTACTATGTGTTTTGAATGATCATGGGCTTTATTTTCCACTTCTATATTATTTTTGGGACTAATCTATTACCCGGAGGCCCAGCCCAGATTTGCTGTTTTATGCCTATTTCAGTGTTTCGAGGAAAAGGAATATCAAACGGAGTCAAAACGGAACGAAATCAACTGGAGAAGTTATTTTTGGAAGGAAAGCCACCCGATGGACTTGGAGTGCACA
>NC_041389.1:475496969-475544589 GCF_002162155.2 Triticum dicoccoides
CTTACGTACCCAAAAACTTCCAGAACAGAACCTAGATCGGGAGTTCCGCCGCCGCAAGCCTCCGTAGCCACCCAAAACCAATCGGGACCCTGTTCCGGCACCCTGCCGGAGGGGGATCCCATCACCGGAGGCCATCTTCATCATCCCGGCGCTATCCATGACGAGGAGGGAGTAGTTCACCCTCGGGGCTGAGGGTATGTACCAGTAGCTATGTGTTTGATCTCTCTCTCTTGTGTTCTCTCTCGTGTTCCCTCTATGGCACGATCTTGATGTATCCCGAGCTTTGCTATTGTAGTTGGATCTTATGATGTTTCTCCCCCTCTACTCTCTTGTGATGAATTGAGTTTCCCCTTTGAAGTTATCTTATCGGATTGAGTCTTTATGAGAACACGTGATGTATGTCTTGCCGTGATTATCTGTGGTGACAATGGGATATCATGTGCCACTTGATGTATGTTTTGGTGATCAACTTGCGGGTTTCGTGACATTGGGAACGTATGCATAGGGGTTGGCACACGTTCTTGACTCTCCGGTAGTAGCTTTGGGGCACTCTTTGAAGTACTTTTATGTTGGTTGGATGAATCTGAGATTGTGTGATGCATATCATATAATCATGCCCACGGATACTTGAGTGACAATGGAGTATCTAGGTGACATTAGGGTTTTGGTTGATTTGTGTCTTAAGGTGTTATTCTAGTATGAACTCTATGATGGATTGAGCGGAAAGAATAGCTTTATGTTATTTTACTATGAACTCTTGAATAGATAGAACATAAAGGACAACTTTGAGGTGGTTTCGTACCCTACCATAATCTCTATGTTTGTTCTCCGCCATTAGTGGCTTTGGAGTGACTCTTTGTTGCATGTTGAGGGCTTGTTATATGATCTATCTATGTTATTATTGTTGAGAGAACTTGCACTAGTGAAAGTATGAACCCTAGGCCTTGTTTTCTATCATTGCAATACCGTTTACGCTCACTTTTACCGCTCGCTACCTTGCTGTTTTTATAATTTCAGATTACAAATACCTTTATCTACCATCTATTTTGCACTTGTATCTTCATCTCTTCGCCGAACTAGTGCACCTATACAATTTACAATTGTATTGGGTGTGTTGGGGACACAAGAGACTCTTTGTTATTTGGTTGCAGGGTTGTTTGAGATAGACCATCTTCATCCTATGCCTCCTATGGATTGATAAACCTTAGGTCATCCACTTGAGGGAAATTTGCTACTGTCCTACAAACCTGTGCACTTGCAGGCCCAACAACGTCTACAAGAAGAAGGTTGTGTAGTAGACATCAATCACCATGTTTGAGCCCAATTCGACCTATTCACATTGTATACTCTCTCATGCACATCGTCTATCTAGGTCACTCTCTCCAACCCGTCTGACTCTTTCGGTCGCATGGCGACCCTATGTGATTGGTTGACCTTGCTTTCTCTCACGCACAAAATATATCTACACGTCTGTGACTGGATCATCTCTCAAGCTCTATCTTACAGCCCTCACCCTTACCAAAAGCTCAATCGGACAATATCTCTCCGGAGCATATATATTTGTTCAATGAATGTGGGACCACACTCACTTTGTCTCTCTATCTATATGTCTCTCGATTGACTTCACTTTCTCATACCGTATCTTCCACGCGTTGAAGCAACTACCTCTCCATCCCTCACAAAGCCGGAGCTATTTACATTGCGAGGGGCACTCCAACCTTGGATTAATTTGTGTAGGCATTTATTCCGGTCAGTTTAGATTATATTTTCGTAGCATTTGGCCCACAACTACTCCAAACGTCGTTGCTACCCATGCAACTCCCCTAGTTGATTTCCCTCTGGCTCGGTCATCGCTCTCTCGCACGTCCTTTCTCACCTTCAACGTCGCACCATGGTATTATTGAAAAAACTATGTTGTTCTCTTTAATTATTATAAATAAGCTACAAAACTACACAGCGATAGTCCACTTGGAATGGAACAAATTTCGACCCACAAATTAAAGTGCTACAAACTACACACCAAGGGGCCCACATGTCATGAAACAAATTTGGACCCATATACAAATTAAAAAATAAAGGACGAGGATCGAACATGCGACTGGGCCTTCAAGCTGCACGTCAATAGGCAACATACGTAGAATAGCAATGTTTGTTGTACCCCCTTTGTTCACATAATGTTTTTATATTACCACAGCCTAATTAATGGATAACATGTAATATTATTTTTAGTACTATTCGCCTTCACTTACTGGTGGGTTCCATGTGTGCTCTCTCTCTCTCTCTCCTCCCCTTCTGCGTTTAGACGCACGGGCAAACAGGAAGAACTCGCGGGCAATGTTGCCGTTGACCATACCTGGACGCGTTCACAACTCACAAGTCACGGCACCAGTTTCACGTACTAGCAGCACTAGTCAGTGTGTACGTGCAATGCACGTTAGTTTGAAAGTATATTAAGTGCATGCGCATATTAACTACTAGGATATTATTTGCGTGTTGTCATGTGATTAGCAATATTTTTGGCATGAAATTAACTGCACGCTAAACGTGTTGAGCGCTCGACATTGAAGCAGTCTAGGTCGTTGGATGACAAGGAATACATGTGGCTTGATGACGTTTTATATTTAATTTGATACGGCTCTAGTAGAACATTCAATCGATCAAACCATACATTTCGTTCAGTCTGACTCCGACTTTAAATTATACGACGATCGATATAAAATAAACCGAAATGATAAACGTTCGGATTTTAAGCATGGCAATCCGAACGTTTTTCATGGCAAATTTAGATTACGCGGCAGCGGCGGGGGCGTCTCGCGGTGGGAAGCGGCTCCTCTGCCGTGCTCTGTGTGTCGTCGGGCCACTGACCGATGGCGACGGTGGCGTGTTGCACCGTTGTTGGCGTACTCCTGGACGTTGGCCTAGCTTCAAGGAAGGCCAAAATGTTCTGGACTTCGGAGCGAGTCAACTGGCGGGAGGAGGCGACTGGCATTGGTGCAAGGAAGTGGTCGACGACGGCCATCCATGCCGCTGAGGGGGGCACTAGCACCCGCGCGGGGACAGGCGCGGCGGAGACGTTTGTGTGCATGGGCACCGGCACGGGCGCACACGTTAGTGCACGCGCAGGCGCATGCGCTGGCAGGTGCACGGGCACCGGCACGGGCGTGCACGTTAGTGCACGCGCAGGCGCATGCGCTGGCAGGTGCACGGGCGCGTGAAAGTCGGCGGGGACCTCGTGGAACCCCGTGGCATCAAGCTCGGTGACAATGTGTGGCTCCCAGCCCATCAATGCCACGGGGATGGGCTCTGGCGCAGTCGGGGCGACGGGAGCCGGAACGGGAGCGGGGACAGGCGCGGCGTCTTCCCGCAAGGCTAGTTCAAGCTCGTCCCAAAGCGCCTTATGTTCTTGAGACTCCGGCTGGGTGTCTTCCTCATGAAACTGGAACACTAAGGGCGGACCATCATGATGCGTCATGGCGTATGTTTAGGTCAGGCTAGTTGGAGGTAGACGACAGGAGAATCAAAGAGGAAGAGAGAGGATTGTAGTGATACCGGGTAGTGCAGGGTTGATTTTAAACTGCGGCGTCGGCGACATTAAAAGTGGGAGTAGTTGGGACTACGGTGGGCGGCGGAGCCTGGTCAAAGGGCTCGCCTCCCGGTGAGTCTGCACAGCGGTCTGCTCGCATGCCTCCCTGACAGCCGGCGCAGTGGTCTGCTCGCACGCCTCCCGATGACTCACACACTTGCTGGGATGGCACCTGCCGATGAGAAGCGGGGACTCGTGGAGGCACGTAAACGCCCACGGTTTCAATAGTGAAAGCGTTCACCTTAACGTGACAGGTCTTTTCCCTCAAAAAAAATGTGACAGGTCTTTGTTCCAAAATACCTTGGCTCTTCATTTGTGCAACTTGTCATAAGCAGCTTGTCTTGAATTGAAGAAAAAACTTACGAAGTAATATTTGTGCCATATCACGTGACCATGCTCAGTTTCAAGAATTTATGCTCCCTTTTGGATTTTCTGAAATTTAAGACCCAGGATTCGAAACAATATCATAACCTGCATCATGCAATAAATTTTCAAGCCGTACATCTGTCCTGTTGTATTTCTTAAGAAAGGGTTTGGTCAAACATTTTGCTTAGTTAAACCTCCTTTCCGGTATATAGGGCTCAATTCAAAAATCTCACCAACCAAGGTAGATGGTGAGTGGTGGAACAATTGTTGTAGTTTGCAAAACCACTCAATTAATGCGCTTGTTTTCCTCAAAAATTGTGTTTACGAATGCATTAATTGCAATGCATGCATGCATAAAGTACATGCATTGGTCAATTTTCTCTTAATACTTGCATGTAATGATTTATTGCACCTTGAAATCTGAACATGTGATGGGGAACAACCAAATTGAGACTTATAAAATGGGAAAACTAAAATTTTGAGATAAGCCCTATAAACCGGAAAAAGGATAATCCCTCCGTACCAGTGCATTGCCTAATATATTAACTCAAGTACTAGGCACGAACAAAAAAAGTACTAGGCACGAACAAACGGGCTCAATTCTGTTCTCATCCTGGTGTAGTAGTAGTAGTAGTACTAGGCAATGCAGTTGACGGGTGACATTGATGAGCGGCGACCGAGGGAATTGAACCGTGCTCGGCACGGTAGGTAACGTTGTCTAGTTACTAAAGCATCCCTCCGTTGTTCATCGGTAGTCATTATGGACCGAGGACATGAGGGTAATTTCTTAGGGCTGGAATTCTGGCCGCCAGATATTTCGACTTGAAACGCTGAGGCTCGACTGGTTGGGGTTGCCTAATGTGCGTACCACGCACGCCACCGAAGGACACGAGCCCTTTTTTTAGAATCAACACGAGCCAAGGTCTGGCTGGTACGCCGTTGGGTCCTACCATTTGAGATTATGAAAGGAACCTTTTAAATTGCCGAACGAATCTATGTGTATTACAATACCCGTATTTTCCTTGCAAATACTAATCTCAATGTGGTAATTGATTTATGATGAGTCGTTGAATTAGAGTGAATTTGTGATATAGTGATCTCAACGTGGATTTCACATTTCATGGTATCCCTAGTAAGCTTTCCAATGCAAATTCAAATTTAAAAGATGAACAATATGGAGGTGAGAAAACTTTGTATGTATCAAGCATATGACCACACACACACACACACACACACGCACAAACACAACAACAATCCAATAAGTATAGTGCATCTATTTTTCCAACCCATGCATGTATGACACTAGTTCAAAAATACTCCTTCTATTCCTAAATATTAGTCTTTTAGAGAGTTCAACAAGTGACTACATACGGAGCAAAATGAGTGAATCTAGACTCTAAAATATGTCTATATACATCCGTATGTGCCAGTCCATTTGAAGCCTCTAAAAAGACTAATATTTAGGAACGAAGGGAGTAAAATGTAAGACATCCATGGTCCTTAGTTCAATATTTAAAATGAACATGAAACTGAAACATGAATATTAAGTCTAGTACTATAGTACATGCAAATGTTGTGTTTAGGCAGAGCTATGATTGTCGGGGGTCAACCCCTCGACCTTAGATAAAACTGTGGAGCTCTGTTTAGGGTTGTTTAGATTATAGTTGTTCCCACCCTCCCAACCACCGATTGGTTGTGCACCGCCCACCCATCCTCCCCGGGAGAATATCATGTGCCCCCATACCTTACATGCTATATGCCGATACGAGTTGCTTGGAGCTTGTAGATCTGAGATATAGCAGCTCACATGATGTGTCTTAATTTTTTTGCAGGAAACCTTGATGAGTTTGAGAATTGCACACAATTTGTACAAAAACTACTTAGATGCCCTTTGATCCCATATCCAACGACCTCGAAGCTCGTATCACCGTAGCATCTAAGATGAAGGAGGACATCATATTCTCCTGTATGTAAGAATATCATGTGCCACCACACCTTAGATGCTTTGGTGATACAAGCTCTTCGGAGGCGTTGGATTTGTGACCCAACACCTCCTTGGTGGTTCGAATAGTTTTTTGCAGAAAAGCCCCAAAAGAGTTCGGCCACTGCTTACAAGCACAAAGACTGCTCAGATGCCATTGGATCTCAGATCAAACGACCTCCAAGCTCGTATCACCGTAGCATCCAAGCTGCGATAGCACCTTATGTTTTCTTGCACGGGAGAGTATGAGGTGCTCCCGCACCGTAGATTCTATGGTGATACGAGTTCACTGAGATCTAACGGCCCGCAGTAGGAGGTTTGAATGTTTTTGCAATATATGGCTGATAGAGTTTGGGAAATGTGCAGAAAGTACAAGTACTATGCATGTGCCATCTGATCACTGATCATACGACCTAGATGCTCATATCACCGTAGCGAGTAATTAAGCTACGGGGAGCACCTAATATTAGCACCGGGGAGCCGTTGGATCGAAGATGCAGCAGCACACACGAGCTGAATGTTTTATTTGCAAAAAAAAAACTTTGGAGTGTTTGGAAATTGCGCATAATTACAAAGACTACTCCCAAGCCATTGGATCTCACTTCCAACGGTGTAAAAACTCGTATCACCATAGTATCTAAGTTGCGGGGTGGATGTGATATTCTATGCTGCTGTCATTTTTGTTCGTAAACTTGCAAAATACGTGTAACTTGTGCCGTTACTTGTCTAACCGCACAAAGTGTTTGTTCAAAAAAACCATCCTACACTGAAATATCGGAACAACACACGGGGGTCCCACTTGTCATTAATCAAATTTGGACCTAAACTAACAAATCTGAAAGACGAGATTCAAACTGGCAACCTGGACTACAAAGCGTAAGTCGATAGCCTGAAAAAACAAACGGTTGTTGGCTTTGTTCCATAACTTGATTTTATATAGTACTTGCATTGAGTAGAGTAGAGGGAGTGCCTCGTCAACACGTGCATGACCGTTGTCTCACTTACGGGTGGTCCCAGGTCTGTGATCTCAATCTCTCTTCTCTCCATCGTCTAACCTTTGCACGGGCACACACGAAGAGCGGCGCTAGCTTGCCGTGGTGTTATTACAACTAAAAAAAGCTTGGAAAATAGAAGAATCGCCTAGAACAAGACAAGTTGCGGCTGGTCGAGACGGAGCTAACCGTGCCACGTTTGCATGATGAAGTTGTGTGGCTAGTGGGGTGTTTTCGACTGACTGGCTGGGTCCCGAGGTCAAACCATAGGTACTACGTCTGATACAGTATATTTTTACACGCACATTTTTCCTCCGTGCCGAGACGTGGCACACCCTACCGCGCGGTTTTGGGGTCCTCCCAGGTGGTGCACGCATATATTCTTCCTGACGTGGGACGCCCTACCGCGCATTTTTGGGTCCTCCTCGGTCATAGCGCCGAAGCAAGTAAATGAGTCGTCAAATCACGAAAGACCACCTTTCCTGCCGAGTACATCAGTGAAGCACGGTGGCTAGCTAGGTGGGCTAGTTCGACTGATTAGCTAGGCCGCCGCCACATTTGTTTTTTCACCCCTTTTTTATCTACTTCCCGGCATGTAAATTTAAATATCCACCACGGCATTGCTCTGGTGTTTGGGTGCGGCAGGATTTTAAATTTTTTGATTGACGGGAGCAGGCGCGGCAGGATTTTTAATTTTTTGATTGACGGGAGCAGGCACGGTAGCAATTAGTCACGATGACTCCGCCTGTAAAAACCCACTGCTCCCTGATGTGAGAAGCCGTCGACTGGTGTTTTACCATGGTGAAAACCAAAAGATTCCCCGCTCCTCGGCTGGCTCCTGCCGCCTTCCCGTAGATTGCATTGCCTTTCAGCCGTTTCGCCCCCTTTGCTTCCTCTCCCCATTGCTTCTACCTGGTGCCATGGCCGCGCAGCAGATCACGGAGTCCGAGGTAAGGTGCCTGACACAGGAGCTCCATGCCAAGGATGCGGAGCTCAGGGCCAAGGACGTGGAGCCCCGTGAGCTCAAGGAGGAGAGGAGTGTCATGCTCCTCCGTTATGTGTGAGAGTTCACGGAGCTTTAAAAGCGCCAGGCATCCACCACAAAGATGCTTGAGGCGTCGGCGGTGTTGATGCAGAAAGCGGGAGATACGATAGGCCGTCAGGGGAGCAGGCTGGAGCGCGAGCGGGCCGATCGTGACGAGGTCCAGGATCGCCTCAGCCACTTGGTGAACCAAGTTGCCACGCACGTGTTGCGGCTGCGTGATGCCTACCGTCGTGCCAGCGCGACAATGCCGGCCGTCGGGCTAAACCCATTCGACCACCCGGTCGACTTCAACGAGTTGCGGCTTCCAGACCTGGTCTCCTTCTTCACCTATATCTCCGAGGAGCTGAGCCGTCTCCGTGCGATGGTGGGGGCTGAGCTGGACAAGGAGGGGTTGTGCGCTGCCGTCGCCATTGTCGGGTGAATCCTTTCAGGGCCCCGTCACCGGAATCCATTCATGCCATTGGACGCCGTCTTTGACGAGCTGGCTCCCGTCGACCGGGAGCGGGCTCTATGGGCGGTTGCACCCTGCATCACCAACGTCGTGCGCCTCGAGAAGCAGAGGGACTTCAGTGGTGTTTAGGCGCCCTCTGCATGGGCATGTCCATGTCTCGGCGCAACATGACCGTTGGATCAAACGCAGACGGTGCAGATCCATCACTGTAGCACAAAGCGTGTGGGTGTGTTTGGTTGCATTCTCATCTCAATATAGTTGTTTCCTCTTCGTGTATTTTTTTCAACCTACTAGTGTGGACTCATGCACCCTTCATGCACTCTGCCAAACACCCAAAAGTGGGTCGAGAAGGGAACTTTTGCTCCCATCCCGTGCACCCTTCATACACCCTGTCTAACACTATAGGATGTGCTTCATATGGTTCATGTTTCGTGGAGTAATATAGCACCGTACTCTCCGTGCGCTGTGGATCTAGTTATGTTAACATTGATCTCACCGTTCATTCTCGACCGGATAGTCGAAAAAGCGGTACTATGTTACTTATAGGAGTAGTTGACATGCACACAACACAGCAACAAGATTGTGTAGTACTGACGTATGAACCACTGCACATGCCTAGCAGTAGGAGCACTGTGTATGTTCAAGTGGTTGTCGTGTTTCGCACTCCTCCGTCGTAAGAGTGGAAACGCTTGCTGTAATCATTTTTTCTTCAGAATGAAAAACAGTGGACACGCTCTACCGTGCGGATCCTCCTCCAGCCATGCACTAAATTACTCACTTTTGCTGACGTGTGGGACAGCCAGCACCTGGGTCCACCAGCCATGCACTAAATTACTCCGTAATAGAGTGACGGTAGACTACCCCGATCGAACCGCTGCAGTAATGCCCAATGAGCCGTCAAATCACAAAGCCCCCTCCTTTCCAGTAGTAAGTTGGACGAACGAAGCAACCATCATTTCACTCTTCTCTCTCAGCTTCCTCTCTTGAAGAAAACCCCCACTCGCTTCGCTTCTCCCTCATCTCGTTCCTCCTTTCACTCTTCTCTCTCAGCTTCCTCTCTTGGATGGACGCCGGAGCACCGGCCGACGTGATGTCTATGGCTCTGGCCAAAACCGTCGAGGCTCATGGTACGAAGAAGCGCAAGCATCCCGTCGAGACTACCGCATACAGGCTCAAAGCCATCGCCCTATCCAAGCCCCCCTCTCTGGGATCCCTCATTAAGCAAGTCCAGGTAATGTCTCTTGTTGACGATCTTTTTCTCGATCTTGATCGTGTTTTTTCATCTAACACGCAGTACTAGTACTGGTAGTACAACTTTTTAGGTGATCTTGCATGTGATTTTAGTGTGCCAAATGACGGTTCTAAATTCCTCTTTTGACCAAAACATGCGAGAGGTTGACACTAATTTCTTATAGATTACTTTCAACTACTCCCTCTGTCCCAAATTTCTTGTCTTAGATTTGTCTAGATACGGATGTATTTAATACAAAAATGTGACTTGATACATCCATATCTAGACAAATCTAAGACAAGAATTTTGGGACGGAGGGAGTACTTTATGAACATCAATGCTACCTTTTAAGAGGGTATATTTGCCTGAGTAACTTGTGTTATGGATATTGCATGTAATCCCTCTGCTCTCGTGCCTTTGAAGACATGTTCTAGTGTCTTTGTTCACTCATTTCTGTGCGTATATGTAGTCATATATGGAGTATAATATCGAAAATCATCTTATATTTCTGAATGGAGGTAGTAATGAAATATGGTTTCTGTTTGAATTAGAACCAGGTCCGCGGTGGAGATGAAGTTCTCAAAGTCATGCCATCTGAACTGGAAGACCTGATGATGAGTTCTACTGCTGAACTATCCAGTGCTGTGTCCTTGTCGCCACGTGTCCTGAACTAGTGTTTTCCTATAGCATTGTTGTCAGGCGTGTTCTCGAGGTTCTACTTGACCACAACAATTTCATGGTTGTGCCTTCGATTACAAAGGGTGTGGTTCTTGTAAAGCTTCCCAACAAATCTGATGCGACCTATCTTCATCATCATGTTTATGAGTGGAAAGACCACTCTGTTAGGTTCTCCAAGGTTGACAAGATGGTGATGGTGCATGTAGACATCTCACACGAAGTCCATGGCCTAGTCAGTTATGCGGGGTTCATCCCATAGGTCGGTGGCAAGAAATAGTCTGCAGAGTTTAGTTAGTGCAACTTTGCTTGTCTGTAGTAAGTACTATTGTTCAGTACTTGATTTGTGTTTGTGAACCCTGTATTGTTTATTAGTACTGCCGCTTTTGGTGTGTGGTCAGTCCTGAGAACGGTCTATGTTAATGTCTGTCCACTCAATTCAGTCTGTACATTTTGAAGTATCCAGATCATATTTTTTTGTGAGGACGGTTTATCAATTATGGTTACACTCCAATATCTGTATGCATTGCAGGATTTAACGCACCCACCAGGATTTCCAGTCCCATGGATGTTCGGTCCATACGATTTGTCACGACCTTTGGACTGTCCTGCTTGTGGGAGTAGGCAGGGCCCCTGCATGCCACGCGTAGTTGGACAATCAATCTTCTGTTTAGTACTTCAACATAGTGATTTCCTGGTAAGGATTCACTCGTGTCACATCAAGTAAATCTTATTGATTTACTGTCTAAATATTATTGATTTAATGTCATGTTTTCTTTCTTTTCCTGCAATTTTACGATGCAGGTTTTGCCATGTGACATTCATCACAGAATAAACCGTTTGGTTTGCTCTACGATGGCTATTTTTGCAGGTTTCACTTCTTATGTCGTGTCAGTAACGAAGGCACTGTCCATCAATTATATTACTGGAAAAAATTGGATCAGTCTGTTGTCTGAGTACAAGCTGAACCCCTAAGATGAACTGCAGTTTGGTTTACCAAAAACGCCACAATTAGTCCTTCTCGCGTTCAAAAGAAATGAAGAAAAAAACTGGATCAGGGTCACGGATCCTAGTCAAGTTAGAAAGCTGATCATAGCAGACCAGACACGATCGCCGCTGTCTCACACAGATCGAGCACCAGTAGTTGCTCTAGCACTGACAGCGGCAGCAGCTCAGTCTGATCCAGCTGAGGATTGGGCACCGACCGCGTCAGCGGATCAGTCTGATCTACCGGAGGATCGGGCATCGACACCGGCACCAGCTTTACAAGGAGCACCATCTCCGGCAGCAGCGGCGGCTTCGGCACCTGCACCAACACTTGCACTTGCATTTGGTCCGGCCCGTGCAGTTGCACCGGCAACAGACTAGGATGCAGTTCGCACTTCATATACCAAAGTCCTTACAAAAACTGACATGTCCACCTTCTTGGTAAGCATTGGCCACCCAAGTGCTTCGTTCTTTTTTCTTTCCATGTTGTTTCACATGATTCACTGTGTTGATCTAACTGTTTGGGTATGTCTTCTTGTTTTCAAACAGAGAATTCCTAGAGCAACGAGGGAGTCGTTCAACAATCCGGGCGACCGCGGCCAAGTTTCTCTTACCATGCGGAGCCTTGGTGTGAATGAACCTGCTCAATATACCGTAAGTACAAAGGATGGTCGCCTGATGATTGATGCTAAAGGATGGTCAAGGTTCTAATCTAAATCATATCTTGCGGTAGGGGATGATGTCAAAATCGAACTTTCTCGGCAAGGAGAGCTGGTCCCAAATAACTTTGAAATTCTTCAGTAGCAGCACGCAACTGCTGAACTGATCTATCCTCTGAGAGATTTTGATGTAATAATCTAGCATGGTGAAACAAGTGTCCTGTGTGTATAAGTAGTACGACAGTATTATTTATCACATGGTATATCGTTGATAGAATTGCAACTCTGATTGCTGGTTAGGAACTGTCGTTCGATTTCATTCCAACAGCTGTCGTGCTTTATTCAATTTTGTGTATTCACCTTGCGACAGCATCTAAAACCAGCGCAGTACCGATCGCTTGCAATATGAAAAGCGCTGAGGTAGAACACATGGGCCCCCAAACATGCAGGGTCGGCCTGCGGCCCAAAGTCCAAAACCGTGAGCCTGTCTGAGTATTATATTCTCAGCTGAACCCCCATAAAAAAAGCTGAACCCCCTTAATGCCCGTGCGTTGCAGAGGGAGTATATTTCTCGGCAAGGTGAGCCTGTGATATAAAATATTTGTATATTTCTTTACGGAGGGAGTATCTCTCTGTCAAAATATATATTTATGTGTAACTAGTTAATCCTGTCTTTCTACTTCCTTTCGCTGATATGTGGGGCAATCGGCAACGGGGTCCACGTGCCATATGCACAAATTAGAGTGCACAACTTCACGGTAGACACACCCCGGTCGTAGCGCCGCAGTAATGCCCAATGAGCCGTCAAATCACAACCCCCTCCCCTTTCCAGCTTTAGCAGTAAGCTGGACGGACGAAGCGGCAATATTTCACTGGGCCTGAATCCCCTTCTCCCTCGTCTGCTTGTTCAGAGAAAACCCCCGCTCGGCGATTGCATAGGGTTTTCTCATGGAGAACCAGGTACGAATTCTTCATCCATCCCCGATAAATCCAAGTCCCTTGGTTGCAGGTAATCCTAGGATGGCAGCCGTCGTCGTTGATGCATTTTTCTTCGTACTGAATCTAGTGTGTTTCAGTTGCAGTGCCCAATGTGCGAGTACCCTATAGATTTCTGCACCTTCGGCGAGACGCCACACTTGTTCCTTCTCATCCTACCACAACATTTTGAAACACGCACAGTATGTTCCTAGAATCTCTTCTCCATCCGGGAGGGTGGGGTTTTTTTGAACATGCTGTGTTCTCATATTATTTTTCCTGCAGTGTATTATTTACTCTGCCAAAACACATGTACTCAAGATGCTTGGCCTTGCCATAAGTGAATACACTAGTTTAATGGTCACAGTGAAGACAATCCGTGGATATTACTTCCGAGTTGGGTTCATGAACCAAGAAGATCACTGCTTTTTTTATGGCCGAACTTGGATAAACTTTCTCAAGTGTTACGGACTGAAAGTTGGCACATGAATGTTGATGGAAATAGCAGAACCTGGTCTCATCTTCACTGCGATCTTCCACCTCGATGTTGTTCCAATAGTTCATCCATGTTAGTTTTATATCTGGATCTTGCTTGTTGCCTCGATTACTTCTTAATCCACCTATTCTGTCTAACTAATCACAATTTAACTTTAGAAGTAGCAACGAATTTCTCGTGAAGATGATACTTCTAACTAATATTTTCTTATAATTGGTGGCACGTGTAGGTTTTTTCAGAGTTAAGTAGGCTGCTCGTTTGTTATTCTGTAGTAACTCAGTTGTTACTGATGGCACTGAAGTTGACTGGGACGACATCCACATGTTCCTACACTTTATTGATCGTCTTGAGGTCCTTGTGGGGCGTTTCAATGGTGGAAGGCCACGTGGGATATGTGTGCCACTGCTGCACTTGTTGAACAGGTCCAACTGTGTCGAGAAACTTATGGTATGAGCTATTTTCTGTTATATATGTTGTTCATAAACTATTGCTTATATATAGTTTTACAGCGGTGATCTTCTTGAAACAGGAACTGCTGAGTTCTATTGTTCCTATACAGATGCGTGACCAAGGTCGGGTCAGACTTGCGCTTAGTCACAACATGATGTTTATGTCGACCTACTCAATTCCCCTTGGAGGCGAAAAGATACTTATTCGTGGGTGGTCTCAGATAATGAAGGCCCGTCCATCTTGGAGAATAGGACAAAAGATTATGTTCATGCTTTTCCATGGCTCTAAAGCGAATATCTTGTTTATTGACCACGTTGCGAGATGAAGCCGCTTTCAGAAGGTTGTGGATGCGCGGGGTGGTGCCTGGGCCTTGTCCTGGGGCTTGGCAGCCTCACCCTTGGTTAACTGTAGCATGTTCGAGGCATGCTTTGTACGGTTGAACCTGTATAAGTACTCATACTGCTTTTAGCTTTGGTTGTTAAGTGCCCCTGCTGGTTTCAGTTAAGGTTGTTAAGTAATCCTGGTGCTTTTACAGTCTGTCGTGTTTCTTCAGTCCTGTCTTCCTCCAGCCGCCAAAACCAAACCAGCGCCGATGGGGCCGCCTGCTTCCGCCTCCCACGGCTGGCTGCGCCTCAGCGCACGCATCGCCGCCCCACCGTCTCCTAAATCATTAACGCCGACGTCCTCCGCGCGCTTTGGTGCGCTTGCCGCGGCACCGCCCTCTCGTGTTGTCAACATGGTCAACAAACAACAGGAATCGGCAGAAGTACGTGGAGAGGATGACAGTAGGGGCCCACCACGTCAGTGTATGGAAAAATTAAATGCTTCCTCCTAGTGTTTTCCTAACATCTGGGACCCACGACATTGTGAGCATATATAGTCAATAGACAAGAGAATAGCACAAGATCGGCTGACACCTGGGACGTAGCTACTCGAGCAGTATTTTTTTGTTTGGTATTGTTGAGACGGAGCAGGGTTTGAACTGGGCTGTGGCCCGTCTAGCCCAGGCTTATATTTTATGTTCACCATGTGACCAGCCCAGCTATTTTTTCTTTGTGCAAATGAGCCCAGTTTATTTTTTCTGAAGAATACCCAATCCAGGCCTACTTATTTTTCTACGCCTTGAAAGTAATATGAAATGGGTTGTAAATATAAAAACAGATGAAAATTTGGCAATTACTTTATAATTTCTGATTTTTTTCACATTTTCAGATTCCTATTTCACTGGGCATTAACCTAATTCAAATATATCTTCAAAGTACTTTAAATTTGGCTCGACATTTCGGTATTAAAAATAGTTTGGAACCCACAGAAATATGCAAAACTGGCCCTGGCCAACCAAAAAAACGACTGCAATAAATTGCATAAGAAGTTGCCATGAGCTATATATAAATTATTAAAAAAAGAGGGAGTAGTCTGACTTGTGGGCCTGTTTAGTTGACACGTATGCAAGATTTTTTTAGTTATGATATACTACGTCAACAAACGATTCTAGCAGACGTAACCGTTGGATGCCAATCCAACGGCCGTCGTGTTTCTTCAATCTCTAATCTTCTTGCTCCAGCCGCCAAAGCAGCGCCGGCGGGACCGCCTGCTCCCGCCTCCCATGGCCGGCTGTGCTGCCGTGCAGGCCTCTGCGCCCCCTACTACTCCCACCGTTGGCCAGGGCATCCCTCTACTCACCCACACCCCCTGTTATTCTGTGGCGACGGCAGCCTCACACCGCAGCCGAACCGGTGAACCCCTGTACTCCTCTCCGCGCGGGCTTCCACTGCCGCGTCCTCCCCGGCTCCATGTCGTCCCCTTCCTTGGCCTCGCCGTCGTCCACCGCCGTGGTGCTCTCGGCGCGGCGTGGTCAATGTGGTCAACGACCGACTTCCGTCGGAAGAGTACTATACGTGGAGAGGCTGACAGCTGGGTCCACGGCAGCCGCAAGGAAGTGCCTCCTTATTACGCGGAAAATAATTATTCCTCCACCTGACATCTGAGACCCACTAGATGGGCCACCAGTATTTCACAAAAAAACATTTCCCCCTGACTGCTGGGACCAACAGGTCGGGCCACCGTATTTCGCAAAAAAAACGTTCCCCCCGCTGTCAGCTCGGACCCACCGGAAGTGCCTCCTTATTACGCACAAAAAAATAAATACCCCCTCCTAGCTGGGACCAACCTTGGTGGGAGGCTGACTTGTGGGCCTACTAAGTTGACTGGGACGAAGGCCTTTGTCAACTTTAGTCAATATATGAACGATTCTAGCTCTAGTGACCGTACGATGTCCATCCAACGGCCGTAGTGCTTCTTCAACCTCTGGTCTTCTTGCTCCAGCCGCCCAAAGCAGCACCGGTCGTGCCGCCTGCTCCTGCCGCCTGTGACCGACTGTGATGCCGCGGAGGCTTCACCGCCCCCTACTACTCCCACCGCTGCCATGCCATCCCTCTACGCACCCACACCCCCTGTTATTCTGCGGCGACGGTAGCCTCACATCGCAGCCGAACGAGTGAACCCTCATACTCCTTTACGCGTGGGCATCCACTGCCGCGTCTTCCCCGGCTCCGTGTCGTCCCCTTCCTAGGCCTCACTGTCGTCCACCGCCCTGGTCCTCGCGACGCGGCGTGGTCAACGTGATCAAGGAATGGCTTCCATCGGACGTGGACTGTACGTGGAGAGGCTGACAGCTGGGTCCACGGCCACAGCAAGGAAGTGCCTCCTTATTACGCGCAAAATAATTATTCCTCCACCTGACAGCGGGGACCCACCGGATGGGCCACCGTATTTCGCAAAAAAACCTTTCCCCCATGTCTGCTGGGACCAACCGGGTACATCTTCGCACGCAAGGAAGTGCGTCTGAAAAAAAAACGATTCGCCCCCTGACTGCTGGGACCCACCAGCTACATCTTCGCACGCAAGGAAGAGCGTCCGGGCAAAAAAACCAAAACGATTCGCCCCGCTGACTGCTGGGACCCACCAGCTACATCTTCGCAGGCAAGGAAGTGCCTGACAGTCGGGGCCCACCTGGTCGAAGCGTACGTACCATTGTCATTCTGGTCGCGAACTTGTACGTACAGACTAGTCGATGTAGAGGCACGCACGTGTCGTAGATGTAGAGGCGCGCACGTGTCGTAGTAGAGGCGCGCACGTAGCATGTACACGTACGTACAACGGCGAGGGTGCAAGAAAGAAAATACGGCCACGTACGTACATACGGGCAGGGTCTCTAACGCCTATCACGCATACGTACATGGCTGGGTCGGAACGGAGAAACAGCGTCGTCGTCGTGTTCATGGGGAGCCAATCGGCTGGGTCGGAACGGAATGCATGGTCATGTTCATCGGGAGGGCTTGGACGGAACAGGCGATGGAAACGAGGCCTGGCATACCGCACAACGGAGGAAACGGCCTTGTGTTCGACCGGCCACGTTCGAAACGGGGTCCTGTTGATCGGGAGGGGCCTGGCGTACCGTAAAACGGAGGAAACGGACCTCCTACGGTCGAAACGGGGGTCCTTGATCGGGAGGGGTGTGGCGTACCGCAAAACGGATGAAACGGACCTCCTACGGTCGAAATGGGGGTCCTGTTGATCGGGAGGGGTGTGGAGTACCACAAAACGGACGAAACGGACCTCCTACGGTCGAAAGGGGGGTCCTGTTCATCGGGAGGGGTGTGGCTTACCGCAAAACGGGACTCCACAGTATACTGTTCATCTCCGCCGTCGACCTCCTCCAGCCTCCACGGGCTACCGTCGACCTCCTCCAGCCTCCACGGGCTCCTGTTCATCCAGCCTCCACCGCGCGCTACTCCACCGGTTACTGTTCAACCACCCCTCCACGGGCACCCCTCCACCGTCTACTGTTCATCCAGCCCTCCACACCACGGGTTCCTGTTCAACCACCCCTCCACGGCCACCCCTCCGCCGTCTACTGTTCATCCAGCCCTCCACACCACGGGTTCCTGTTCATCCAGAGGCAACGCCACCGCTCACTGTTCATCCAACGACCCCCCCCCCTGCAACGCTCACTGTTCATCCCAGAGGCAGAATCGATCGGCTTCAATTAGCAGCAGTAGCAAAGGAATCGCTCCATCGGGTTCAATTAACAGCCATCAATCGATCGCTCGGATTCAGTAATGCGTAGCCTGCAGTGCAATCGCTCGGGTTCAGTTAGAGCCCAACGCCTCGCTTGGGTTCGGTTAGAGCCAATGCCTCGCACACACGCGCATACGTATGAGAGAAACGCGCATCGCTCCGCCCCCGACCTCCCACCGTAACCGGCAACTCTCCGAAATTTTCCTCCCCCTCGCTTCTACCACGGTTTTTTCCGTCATGGACGGCCCAAAGAATGTCATGCAGCTGCGTCTCCGGCCCGCCCAGGACGAAAAGCCCATTTTGTGTCATGATTTTTTGTCATAGAAGTAGGAGCCCACCACATCTATGATGATACCGGATTTTGTCACAATTATCGTCATAGAAGTGTCATATGTATGACAGAAAAAAAAATCGTTCGGCCCAAAATGTCACTGATGTGTCTTTTTTGTAGTGAGACATTAAATTTTACATTGGTACATGTAATTTGAGTTTGTGGCCTTGTATATAAAAATGGAGGGAGTACCATTGATTGCTTACAAACATGTCACCAGGCACAAACCCAAACAGATCCGTCCAGGATGCTCAAATATGTTTTCCTTTTGTGCTCTTTGGTTCTATCTTCTTGAACAACCCCACCCACACATTTATAGTATAGGCCTAGAATATGTGTTTACTTCACTATTAACTCCATTTATTTTGGTTTTCTCATCACAGTAAGTTGTAGTGTGTACAAGACTTAATCTCAAGCTGAAATGCATTCTGGAACGGCCGTCGTTCGAACAAAGGTAAGACAGCCTTCCTCATTTACCCCCCTCGTTTCAGTTGTGATTGTTCAATCCCTATCCATTATATGTAGCCTGGGTTTTGCTGCTAGACTACTGTTTACTATTCCAATTGTGAAATATATTTTTTGATCATTTTAAATAGGCTTAGTAACATATTTCCACTACCAAGGAGACAGCACCTAACATGTTTCTTGGTTGGGTTCTACATGCCAAGGTTACTAATTACTACATGCATTTCTGATAAAAGAATCAATACAAGTATGTTCATATGCTAAGTCGAGTCATACAGTAATAGGATCCATGCAGCAGAGGAAGGCACCGAAAGAGGTTGCGAGCTGGAGCACGAGAGACCGCCACCGTTATTGCATCTACTTGTGCCATCTAACGCATGGCCACAATCCCTGGTACATAACTATTACCTAATCATACACATGAATGTGAGATTTTCATACCTTATTTCATTTCAGTTTGAGGTTGCTTTTTTTGCTGGTTGGTTTGTGAGAATATCTGGAGTTAGATAACAAAAGGGTTGATTAAGGCACTTCTATTTTTGGGATTTTTAGCAGGCTGCCTGGTTTGTCACGCTTTTAAGAAAAATGATACTTACAAATGATTGAATGGTGTAAACATGTTGATATCTATAAATTGGCATGAATGCCATCCTTAGGTATTCTTGTGCTTATTTTTGGCTTGCACATTTTCGTTTCATGCTTAGTTCAAGGCCACATAGGTTCTGGCGAAAGGGGATCTTACAAATTAGATTCCAATACGTTTTTTTTTTGACAAAAGATTCTTAAATGTTCATGTACCATCAAGTGACTGGTTTGCGATCTTTGCCACGCATTCCTTTAGGTATCTCTCAGCTATAAAAGTGGGTAAACTTCTTTTGAAAGAAGTGAAATTAATCACATGATTATAGTAGTAGTATTTATTTATTTTATTTTTCTATGTTTTAAAGCATGTAGTTAATTCTACTCCAGCGTTAGCATGTCGAAAGTATCATAATTATTACAGGAACATCTACATGCGTGCACATACATTGAGCTTTAATCAATTCATGCAATTCTCATTTGTTGCGTATATGATCTAGATTTTGTTTTCCCAGCTTCAAAGATATAGCAAGGACAGTTCTGGAAGCCAAACTTGATTTATGGTTCTGATTTGATAGATGCTGCTCTCTTACAGATACTAGCAAAAATGTTTCGTTCCTTGTGACACTACTTATGTAGCTATTTCCTCAATTGATTTGCCTTACTAACATGTATTTTGTTTGTACTTCAATGTAAGTAATTTTAAGTTGGTTAAGATGCAACACATCTTGAGCAACTGTTTCACAAACAACCCACTAGCATTTGATACTGAGCATAAGAAAACTTCTATTATTGTAGATCAGATGGATTTCTACGACTTCAAAACTGAGCAATTACACATTTAGTCATCTACCCTGACGTGATGCAACAATATTTGTCCCTTAGACCGCAATGATAATTGTAGTATATTACTGTCCAGAACTCATTGAGATCTTCTAGATAATAAATATTGTCCAGAAGTTCTAAAATATTTGCGCTGCCTCTCTCTCTCTCTCTCTAATATTACTGTTGTCTTTCTTCAATATATTTATTTTTTAGTTATTGTGATGTGAGCCTTTGCAGGAGTCTTTTTAGGAGCCAAAAAGAGATCATGGTCTATATCACTACTTTTTTGCACATCAACCGGACTGGATTTCTCTCTTGAGTTAAATACCATTATATTATTAGTATTTCTCTCTCTTCAGTTACATATCATTATATTCTGCAAAATGGAGGAGACAAGCACAATATTTAAATGCATTGCAAACAAATATATACAAGTTACTGCATATCTCTTAACAACTAAGTGTTAATATAGATGGGCGCAGCAACACGCGCCAGCAATGATCTAGTGCATTGATGATAGTTACCTTCATCCTTGGTGCGAAGGCATCCGTCACTCGCATCATACCTTGCCACAGTCTGTTGGCTTTCTTCTTCAGAAATTCCAGGGAGTCCGACTCCTCCTCATTCAAGTACGGGTAGAGCGAGGACTTCTTGGTCTGTCGGCGGTGCAGGGAACACATGGCCTCTGATGTGGCCACGAACATTTTCGACGGAGGCCGCCGGGTCAAAACTGCATGGCGTATGTGTTGCGTTCGGCTCCAGCAGGGCAGGTTCTCAGGGATGTCTAGGACGGCTGACTTCCAAGGTTGCAAGGTCGGATCAGCCATGATGGAGGACGGTGATGGAGGATGTTGTTCTTTTGGTTGCCCGGCCAGAAGTTCACCACCCTTATATTTCCTTAAATCATGTTCTCCTAACGTCGGTGCCGTGGATAACAGGTACCCACTAACCCATCGGCGTGCGGGTCATGACGGAGTCGAATCCGGCAGATCTCAGGTAGGGGGTCCCAAGCTGTAGCCTTGGCACGATGATAACAAGACAGAAAAGGGACACAATGTTTACCCAGGTTCAGGCCCTCTCGAAGAGGTAGAACCCTAAGTCCTGCTTCTGCTTTATTGATGAATGGTGTACAAAGTACAGGTTGATCTACCTAGAGATTGTATGTGTATGAGTCTATCTCTGCCTCTACGGACTATGCCCCTCGGCTTATATAGATGTCGGGGGTATCTAGGGTTACACAAAGGTCGGTTACATCTGAACGTAAATGCACCAAGTCTTTGGAAGTTTCCATCTCGATTACTTCATGGGGCTTGACGAATGTGGCCCGCTGGTTTTGGTTGTTTGGGGGTCCACGGCCCAGCCCATGTCGGGGAGCCAACGTGGTTAGCACCCTCCTATGTACACATCATCAGTAGCCCCTAAGCTGGTCTTCAAGACGAGGACATTGATCGGCTACTCCGAGTTGTTTCCTCATCTCCAGTCTTCGGCTTCATAGGCAAGTTCAATAAACCCAATATTCATGTCCTCAGAGTTAGCGCCATATCCAACAACATTCTCGAATCTGAAATCTTTGCACCGAGGTGGGTGCCTTAATAGTTATGTAAGCCTCTGCCAAGGACAATTCGTAGGCCCCACCTTGACATCTTTCTAAGCATGCCACATAGCCAGGGACCGACTGTGGATGTGTCCAATCCGACGAGGTTTAACATGTGGATTTATCGCTGCGGGACTCAAGCATCCCATCGGCCCACGACCAGAGATCCCCATATAATGCAATGGAAGAAAGACAAAAGATTTTACATCCCTTCTGCCTCCTTCGTACGAATCTCATTTGCCCCCTCAGCTCCATCGCCTCTCCAGAGCTCGTTGTCATGAAGAACACCACAGATTCCTCTTCGTGCCCTTCCGGTCCCCGCGAGGGACATTGGAAGAGCTATTCAGTGTCTCAGGGGTAGCTGAATTGGCTCACTACCTCAGGATCTCTTCCCGTGCCAGAGTTTGCACGGCCCGCCCGAGGTTGGTTTCCCTGGACAGCGGTCTTTTTCAAGAGAATTTCCTCACACCATAGCCCTATGAGCGGGTATGCATCGTTCCCTTCCTCCTCCAAGGTCTGGGCTTCCCGATCCACCCCTTCCTTAGGGGTTGTCTGCACTTTTACGGGATCCAACTCCACCATCTTACGCCTAACTCCATCCTCTAGAAAGCATGTTCGTTCCTCTATGCGAAACATTCCTCGGATGTGAGGCACATTTTGATTTATGGTGCAAATACTTTTGCCTGTTCCCACGCACCCGAGATGGCAATCTATTCCAGTGTGATGGAGTCGAGGTCTGCATAATTGCCGGGTCCGTCTATCTCGCCGGCACCCCTAAGGCATTGTTTGGTTAATCCCCATCACAAGGGGATTGGAGAGGATTGGAGGGGTTTGATGTGGATTTTGACTTGCTGAGGATTTAATCCCTGCCAATCTACTCCAAACCCCTTGAAACCCTGCAATCGCCAAAGCACTTGGATCAGTGCCGGAGTCCATGTTCAAAGGCGAGAAAGCCGACCGTCAAGGAGCCGATGTACGGCGGCTATTTTTACTACAAACCCATTGAAGCTCCGTGACGAAATCAAAACTGACGTGAATTTATTCGTTATTGACTGACGTGAATTGGATTTTAGACAATTGATGAATAGCAAAACAGAAGTATCAGTTGCCTACATAACATTTCGGTATATTTATTCGTTATTGTTTACAACTGCGAACCCTCGTGACCACGGACACTAATCCATCTCGGACTCCGATGCCGCGGGAGAGAAATATATAGCGAGCGAGGATTCTTTATTTTTGGCTGTATATCGACAACGTAGGTGCACGTATACCATGCCAATGGACAGCCTCAAGGAGGAGACAGTCACCGCTTCCGATTTCGCCAAGATGGCAGTAGCAAGCGACGCCGCGCTCGGCTCCACACCGTGGCACCACGTCAAGGAGATGCTCGCCGGCGGCGTCGCGGGCGTGACGGCGAAGACAGCCGTCGCGCCGCTCGATCGAGTGAAGCTCCTCCGACAGGTCGGAGGTGGGGCGGCGCCCGCCGGCACCAGCGCCTTCAGGACGCTCCTCGAGATCACCCGCCGCGAGGGCCCCAGGGGGCTCTACCGCGGGAACGGCATCAACGCGCTACGCGTGTTCCCTTCCAAGGCGATCCACTTCATGGCGTACGAGCAGTACCGAAGCTGGCTCCTCGGCGCCGTCCCCTCCCTCGGAGGCGGGCCGGTCGTGGACCTGCTTGCCGGCTCGGCCGCCGGCGGCACGTCCCTGATAGCCACGTACCCGCTCGACCTCGCACGCACCAGGCTCGCCTGCCGTGCCACCGACGCGGGCGTCTTCGGCGTGCTCCGGAGCGCGTACGCGGAGGGCGGCATCCGCGGCCTATACCGTGGTGCGTGCCCGTCGCTGGCGCGCGTGCTCCCGACCGCCGGGCTCCGCTTCTACGTGTACGAGTCGCTGAAGCGCCGGCTCCCAGAGGAATACGAGGGGCGCGTGGATGCCAAGGTGGTGTGCGGGATGGCGGCGGGTCTGGTGAGCAACATGGTGACCTACCCGCTGAACGTGGTGCGGCGGCAGATGCAGCTCGGCGGCACGGGCACGGGGACGGCGGTCACCGGGGCGCTGCAGGGAGTCCGAGCCATCGCAAGGGCGCAGGGGGCGCGGCAGCTGTACGCAGGGTTAGGCCTCACGTTCCTGAAGGCGGCGCCGTCAGCGGCCATCGGGCTGGTGGCATACGAGGAGATGAAGGCTCTGCTCAACCTGCCAACCAGCCATCGCTAGTCCTCTATTATTCAGTTGCCTGTAACCTAATCAAGTTTCAGTTTACTTGCATTATTTTTGTACAGTCGTGTTCGTCGACACTTGACCATGGATAGTTGCAGTACCTTACTTTTAAGAAAACTTCCAATCTTATTAATCGTCACATGACAGTTCAAAGAATAGAGAAATAATAAAAATTGCATCCATGTATATAGACAACTTAGCGACGATTGCAAGCACTCGAGCGAGCCGAAGGCGCACTGTAGTCATCGCCCCTTCCTTGTTAGAGCCGAGTCAAACTTGGTATAGTAGACAGTCGAGAAGTCATCGTGCTAAGGTCCCAGAGGACCAGCACACCAGAACAACAACTGTCGCCGATGAAGAGAAGTATAGATAGAAATAATCTAAGGTATACTACACACGAACGAAGATGAACAAAAATTGGATTCAAATAGATCCACCGAAGACCAGCATCGAGCAAATTCTGCGAGATCCACCGGAGATAGGCCTTCACACGCCCTCTGTCGTGGAAATATCACGGAAGATGTCCTCGTGAAAGGACTTAGTCGTGGAGCCATAGCGACGGGTTAGCTTAAAGGGGTTAAACCGGACAAAAGACACGAGAGTTTTATACTAGTTCGGCCCCTTACGATGAAGGTAAAAGCCTACATCTAGTTGTGATGGAATTATTGGGGTTTCGATTACCAGGGAGCAAACACGCTATGCCTGGCTTTCGAGTTGTTGTTTCTTGTCCCTAAACCGCCGCCGGGTCGTCCCCTTATATACACAGGTTGACGCCCGGCCAGTTTACAGAGTTCCAAGGCCGGCTCATACAAGTGTCCGGCTCGGTCTCTGCCTCCCTAACTTACAACACAAGTTATACAACTATGGCGATTTATAATTATGGGCCCTAATCCGCCTTCGGGCTCTGGGCCTCTAAGCTTCATCAGTAAAGCGCCATCTTCTAGGTCTTCATGGGCTTCAATATAGTTGAGGGTGAACCGGCCCCACCTGGGCGGTTTATACTCAGTAGTTATATCCCCAACACCCTCCGTTGAAGCCAGACGCATTACTGGAACGAGGACTAGGGCGAGAGAACCTTATTCCATTTTCAGGAAGCCGTCACACCTCGTCTTTCTGATCAGGATGCAAACCCTAAACGAATTCATAAAAACACCTAAAAACGAAGCAAGCTTCTTCCCGTCGGCAAGTGCTAGGGTACACCGTGCCTCCATGACCCTAGGGCTACCAAAGACGAGGCGGACCACCGGCAACGCCGGCAGGAGGTAGAGGAATCCTAAGCTTCTTTGCTCAGAGAAGAGGAGACAGCGGCTTCGCACGTCCCGTGTCCCAGCACCTCCCCTAAGAGCAACTCCAATAGCTCACGTATCCCTAAAGGAACTACTGTTTATAGGAAGTTGGGGCAAAAAAGGCCTCCAACAGCTTCCATAAACCCAAAAAAATTACGGGATCCCGTAAAAATACCTCCTTCGTCCTCCAAATTTACGGGAAGATGGCCTTCCCGTATAATATTGGCGGGCGGATAACTGCCTGAAAGTTCACGGGTGCAACCTCGGGATGGAGCCGCGCCGCCGCCGAATTCTACCCCGTTGTTGCCATAACGCCACGCCGTGCCGCGTTGCCGCTGGAAAGTTGCCTTGGCCGTCGTCGACCTTCAACTCTGCACCGACTAGGCCGCTGCATCAACCTGAAACGCTCCAGAGATCTGCACTCTCCTCCGCTGCTCCTGAGAACCCGGTGAGTTTTCTTCCCTTAACCCTAGATCTCCATTAGGGCGTCGTGTTCATCTGCGTTCATCTGTGTTCGTCAGTGTTCGTCAGTGCTTTTCCGCCATTCCCTTAGCCTCTTCACTGAACTTAGCTAGGCCTGATAGTTTTCTTTTGCAGCTAGATCCATAGTTTTAATCTGCCATACTGTAGCATCTTTGTTGTTTCTGAAAAAGTTCCATCTGGACCTTCTCTGTTCTTCTTAACGCCATTGTAGGACGCAGAAAATTTTCTTTACTGAACCACGGTAGATCCAAAATTATATCATCATTGTGTGAAACTTTTTTCTGCAACACTTAGCGAATTTCAGCTATGTCGCATCCCTCATAGGCGGTTTAACTTGTAAAAAATCATAACCCGCCTGGTACCATTAGCCCTCACTTAAACCGCCATCTTACTTGAGTAGCAATAGCCAGTTTAACATGTTTAATTACCCGGTTTAACTCTGGTTTGTATACATCAACCTTGAATCATAAACCGGCCTTCGCATTTCTTTTTCAGTTCGCCTTCGAAAATGACCAAGCAATTCTCTGCTTGCAACTGGGTTCCTTCCCGGATCACAGAAACGCAGCTCAATGGGTATGTTTTAACCGGCGCTTTAACCAAAAAAGATGTCCTCCATTGGCGAGTTCCTGTCCCTGAGTGCCCTCCAGAACCTCAAGTCGGGGAAGTGATTGTGTTCATGCAGCATCTAGACCGGGGTTTTAGCCCTCCCGGTTCAAAGTTTTTCCGGGATGTGCTTGCCAGCTTCCAACTCCATCCGCAAGACATTGGACCAAATTCTGTGTCCAATATATGTAACTTTCAAGTGTTCTGCGAAGTTTACTTTCAGATTTCCCTCATGCCAAACACCACAGCCATCCAAAGGACTGGAATCAAACCTAGTTTTACTGTCTGAACACTGCACCTGCTAATGAAAACCCTCTGCCGGGTTACCGTGCTCACCGGCTCAGCAACAGCCATCCTCTACCATCACGGCTCACAGCCAAAGAACGACAAGCTTATGCACCTCAACTTGCTAAGCTCCGGGTCTTTCTGGCAAATGGCTTAACCGGCATTGACCTTGTTTGATGCTGGGTTTCGTGGGGTATTCTTCCCTTAAGCCACCGCTCTGGTTTAATGCATGAGTATACCGAAAACGTCAAAGACCCTCAGCGGTATCATGAGATGGAAATGACTGATGATGAACTCACTGAGTCTGTGAAGAAGATGCTAGATGAACCGATCACCCAATGCATCAAGACCGGATTAGCTCCTTTTTACACCTCCAACAAACCGCCAGCAGTAAGAAGTTTACCTTTTCCCTCTTTATTGATCCGTCACCGCTTTAACTTTGTTCTGATGATCCTTTGTTTATTTTTACAGGCCACAGATAATTTCTGGAAGAGGAAAGCTTCAGACAAACCGGTGAGGGCTCCTCGTGCAAAAAGCAAAGTCACAAAGAAAGCAACCAAGAAGAAAACCGCCGAGTCCTCTGATCCGCCTGAAGACGTTGATGAGTCGGATCCAGAGGTAGAACTTGACTCCCTTGGCTCATTTTTCATACATCTAATTAACAATGACTATTCCCAGGATGATGCGGAGGCTAGTCGTGCGGACCATGTAGAGGTAATCTCTCTTTCCTCTGATTCAGATCTTGTGTCGGTTCAAAGATTTCGTCGTGTAGTTCGAAAAGTAAAACACTCTCACCCTCTTGCTCATTTGGATCCACAATTTTCTTTGAAGACACAACAAACTGAAGGTCGTCGCACAACTCGGCACAGTGGCCAGCAAATCACTTCCTCCGGTTTACCGGATACACCAACCTGGAAGCGTCGTCCAGAGGTTTCTTGTTCTCCCGAAAAATTTTATCCCTTGAAGGGTTGCTTCCGATACCCACTTAATCCGTCTGATCCGAATTACCAGGTGTCTTCCAATTCTTCATCTGGCGGTTCATCCACCACTCAGATGCCTCCCCTCAAGATCGTCCTTGGGTAAGTATACTGTCCTTTAACTTTGTCTTCTTGCGCCGGTTTATCAACTGACCTCTTGTTTTAATATTACAGCGCCAAAGCTCGTCTGATAAGAAGGCAAAGCCCACTGTCCCTACTGAAGAGGTTGACCCGGACAGAATTTTAGAAGAGGCTAATAGAGACGCTGACATTGCCATTGATGATCCTGTACCTCAAAGTCAGGATACCTATGTTGATCCGCCAGAAGTCAACCCGGCTAGTCCGCATGCTGATCCTCCAAGCCCAGCCAAGGGCAAAGACGTGTCAGGCCCGGCCAGGGATACTGTCAATCCGCCAACCCCATCAAAAGGTGGCGATGATGAAGTTGTTATCACTGGCCATGGTTATACTGTCCCTGGCAACCCAGTTGCCTTGTCAAAGCATACTGCCAAGGAGGAATTTGCTGCTATGGGCAAGGGGAAAGGGAAGGCAGATTTATCCAGCTTCATTAACCTTAGCGCCGATGAGCTTTATTTCGGATTCTTAAACCGTCTATACACAAGCCGGGACTATGAGGCCGGTTTGGTGAATTTAATGAAGGAACGCTATGAGGTAATCTTCCAAAACACTTTTCATTTGCTTGTAATGTATCTCAACTCCATTGTAGCCCCCAAGGGCCGGTTTATCTCTTGAAGACAAACCGGGTCTTCTAACATTAAGAATACTTCAACTGAGTAGTCCCCAAGGGCCGGTTTATCTTAGCAAGATGAACCGGGACTTTAAAGTGCAAGAACATTTCAATTGAGTAGCCCCCAAGGGCTGGTTTAACATAATAAGATGAACCGGGACTTGCTGTCTTTATTAAATGCCTTCACTTTGTACTTGACAGATCAAATGTTCATTAGCCCCCAAGTGCCAAGCTTAATACTTTGTTTTGAGCCTTGGGACTTTAAAGTTCTCTGTTTTAAGAAGCAATCCGCATTAGCCCCCAAGTGCCAAGTGTATAACTTGTTATGTGCTTGGGACTTTGAGAGAAATTTTAACAGCTTCCTCTTCTGATTTTTGCAGACTGATATAAATACCAAAGAGTCTCAAATCACCGATCTTCAAGAAAACATCAAGTCCCAGCAAGAAGAGACCTGTAAAGCCAAAGAGGAGCTAAAGGGCGCTTTGACAGCCATGGAACAACTGAAGGATGGCTTCAAAACTGAGCGCACCAACTGGGAAACCGAAAGGGCTGCTTTGTTGAAGCAGGCTGGAGACGCCGAAGCAGCTCTTAAACCGGTGGAGGAAGAGCTGACTGGGATGAAACATCAAGTGAACGCCATGACAGCTACAGTTTTTGGTAAGTACTTTATAATATCCTGGTCTAAAATATCTTCAACTCCGCCGGTTTAACAATAAGTTCCTAAACCGTTGCAGGTAATCGCATTGCTCATTTAGGCGTAGATATGCAGAGGAAGTTAAAGGCAGCTTACACTTTGATTGAGCAACTGTATACTGGTGCACAACGAGTCATCTATGCAGCTTCGTACAACAAACCGCCACCAACCTTGATCAAGGATACCTTGGCCAGGCTCTCAATGACCAGATAGAGGAGTTGAAGCGATATGCTACCAGAGTTGGTGCGTTTCTAGCACTGACTCGTGCCAAATCATGGATAGCTGACCTGGATCGAGTTGATATCGCCAAGTGCTATCCGGATGAACAAGAAAACGGTTCAACATTTGACAATGAAGCCCTCAAAGCCCTGACTAAGGAATGCGTCCAGTAGTAAGTCAATTGGCGGAAGAGGTGAACTTGACTTATCATCGGTCTTTCTACGATGCCAACAACCATCGAGTTGACACTGCTGTGAAGGAAGTTCATAATCTTATTCCGCCAATTTGTAAGCACACTTATGCCCCTGACGTTGAACCGTCGAATCTTATAAGTGAAGAGGTTGTCTTTCAAGCTTTAACCCGGATTGACTGGACCATCGTTGACTTCTAGCCACTGGGTGGGAAGGAGGAGGTTGAACCGATGCCTGAGGATCCATCAACATCACATCAACCTGTCAATGAGTCTTGATCCGGCAATTTGGTTATCGTCATAGACTTTGTTCTGTGGAAAAAACAATCATTATTTTGGGCCTCAAAGCGCCTTGTAATAGGCTAGTTAAAATACTTTGAGCTGTGGTACTAATGCATGACTTTGTTGATCCGCCATGATATTTGATGTGCTTGATTACACTTTAATAGTTTCATGCGTTCTTGATGTCTGCATAAAAAAGAATTGTCCGGGCGGTTTACCGCCAGACGGGTCATAATGCCCAAGACAAAGCCTGGTTGATTACCAAGGTTGAATAAATATTAAAATATGAAATAAATCATACCTGTGATATTAAATCACTTAGTTGGTTTACCAACTTTGATTGTAGTAAGGGTGAAAACCCAAATCTTGAGTATTGATAACTCTCACCATGCAGTGCTGGTGTGTAATAAGTCATGTCGGGTTACGATGAACACCAGATGATCAACCTGGCGACATATAGTCAAAGCCAGACCGGGTTTTGTAATGCCGGTTTGATAATTAATATGGTCAGACAACTTGTAGTTGCAAGCCAAGCTGGGTTAACAGACATCCGGATATTATAGCGACTGAAAAACCATATAGGGTCAACTGACACCGGTTTAACATAATGTTTAACAAAAGTGGAAACACTTGGCAAAAGCAAATAAAACCATGTAGTCGAGGCTTTTCAAGGGCTGTCAGGCCTAAATTCGAGGCTTTTCATGGGCTGTCAGGCCGCTGAGTTAAAACATTTTGCAAAGCCTTTTAAGATGGACCTCCAACTAAGCAATTGTCGTTTTAACTTTGACAAGTTCAGGGTCTGTATAAGATTGACTTGTCAAACATTCGGCGGGTCATGCCAGGATTACCTGGATAGGAGTGGCTTACTTGATGAAGGCAGGTTAACCCGGGGTTTTAGGTGAATACACCAGGCTTCCAAGCCGTGCTCGATAGCATATTACAAGGGTCCTTTCAAACTCTTTGTTGCAGTGCACAAAGAGCCCCCAAGTAACTTTGTGAGCTGTGCTCAATGGGTGCCCATGTTTGAGCTATGCATAGCATCCAGACTCTCTTTGGCCCCTTGGGTGTGAAGCTCCCAAGCTGTATTGTGGCATGATAGCCGGTTTAACAGGTAGTACTCCGCTTTGTCAGCTGAAGCCCCCATGTAACTCAAAAGATATTTGAAGAAAAACAGCAGAGGCCCTGCTTATAGCAAGGATGCCGGTTTATTATATTGATCATAATATATACATTGTCAAAATATGTACATGAGAGAAGCCTATGGCTCAAGTATAGTAAGGCCGAAGGAGAGCTATGTTCCACGGCCGCCGGGTCTCCTCCTCAGAACTGCGTGAGTCGTCTCGAACGTCAATGAGGTAGTATGATCCGTTGTGCAGATTTTTGCTGACCACAAAGGGGCCTTCCCAAGGTGGGGATAACTTGTGCATATTGGTCTGATCCTCGATGAGCCAGAGCACCAAGTCACCTTCTTGAAAGGTTCTTGTTTTAACCCGGCGGCTGTGATAACGCCGCAGGTCTTGCTGATAAACCGCCGAACGAGCCAAAGCCATGTCCCATTTTTCATCTAACAGGTCCAACACCTCCTGGCGTGCTTGCTCATTGTCCGCTTCAACATAATTGGCAACCCGGGGCGAATCATGACAGATATCACTTGGGAGGACTGCCTCTGCCCTGTAAACCATGAAGAAAGGTGTGTAACCCGTTGATCTGTTGGGGGTGGTATTGATGCTCCATAACACAGAAGGTAACTCTTCCACCCAACAACCCGACGTCTGCTTTAAAGGAACCATCAGCCGGGGCTTGATACCTTTCAAGATTTCTTGATTGGCTCTCTCAGCTTGACCATTGGACTGGGAGTGCACCACGGATGCTATATCAAGCCGAATGTGCTCTCTCTGACAGAAGTCCTCCATCTCACCTTTAGAAAGGTTTGTGCCATTATCCGTGATGATACTGTGTGGAAAGCCAAAGCGGAAGATGATCTTTTTGATAAACTGAACCGCCGTGGCTGCATCACACTTGCTTACGGGCTCCGCTTCAACCCACTTAATGAACTTGTCAACCGCCACCAATAGGTGGGTCTTCTTATCCTTGGATCGCTTAAAAGGTCCCACCAATCAAGCCCCCAAGTAGCAAATGGCCAAGTGATGGGAATCATCCGTAGCTCTTGAGCCGGAACATGAGCTTGGCGTGAAAACTTCTGACAAGCGTCACACCGCTTTACCAGATCCTCAGCATCAGCATGAGCCGTCAACCAGTAAAACCCATGACGAAAAGCTTTGGCCACCAGGGACTTTGAACCGGCATGATGGCCACAATCCCCTTCATGGATCTCACGTAGAATCTCTTGGCCTTCTTCAGGAGAAACACAATGCTGGAATACGCCTGAAACGCTGCAGTGGTGTAACTCGCCATTGTGAATAACCATGGATTTGGATCACCGGACTATCTGTCTGGCTAAGACCTCATCGTCTGGTAGTTCGCCCTGGTTCATATATGCCAAATATGGTACCGTCCAATCTGGAATTACATGTAAAGCGGCTACCAATTGGGCCTCCGGATCAGGAACAACTTAATCCTCCTCTATGGGCAATTTAACAAACGGGTTATGCAAGATATCCAAAAAGGTATTGGGTGGTATCAGTTTACGTTGAGATCCAAGCCGAATTAAAGCATATGCTGCTTCGTTTTTGCGACGGTCAATGTGCTCAACCTGATAACCTTTGAAGTGACCCGCCACAATATCCACCTCACGTCTGTAAGCCTCCATGAGTGGATCCTTAGAATCCCAAGTGCCAGAAACTTGTTGGGCCACCAGATCAGAATCTCCAAAGCATCGTACTCGGCTTAAATTCATTTCCTTGGCTACACGGAGACCATGGAGTAACGCTTCATACTCAGCTGCATTGTTAGTACAAGGAAACATTAAGCGGAGAACATAACGAATTTTATCACCTCGAAGGGAAGTAAGGACAACTCCAGCCCCCGGGCCCTCCAATTGCCTGGATCCATCAAAGTGAATAGTCCAGTATGTGTTATCCGGTTTGTCCTCTGGTGTTGTAACTCGGTCCAATCATTGATGAAGTCAACAAGCACCTGAGATTTGATGGTCGTTCGAGGCATATACTTCAACCCATGTGGACCAAGCTCAATTGCCCACTTTGCAACCCGGCCAATTGCCTCCCTGTTCTGAATTATATCGCCCAAAGGAGCAGAACTGACCACTATGATGGGATGGCCTTGAAAGTATTGCTTGAGCTTCCGACTTGCCATAAAAACCCCATATACCAGCTTCTGCCAATGCGGATATTGTTGCTTTGACTCGATAAGCACCTCACTGATAATAGTAAACCGACCGTTGAACCGGATGTTCCTTCCCAGCCTCCTTGCGCTCCACCACAATTGCCACACTAACAGCACGAGCATTAGCAGCCACGTATAATAACAAGGGCTCCTTGTCAACCGGAGCAGCAAGGACCGGCGGTTCAACCAATTGCCGCTTCAAGTCTTCAAACGCCGCATCAGCCGCATCACTCCACACAAAAGTGTCTGTTTTCTTCAACATCTGATATAGAGGGATCGCCTTCTCTCCCAAGCGGCTAATAAACCGGCTTAGGGCTGCAATTCGACCTGCCAGGCGCTGAACATCATTAATGCACGCCGGTTTAGCCAAAGATGTAATCGCTTTGATCTTTTCCGGATTAGCCTCAATGCCTCTGTTGGACACCAGAAAACCTAGAAGCTTGCCTGCTGGAACACCAAAAACACACTTGTCCGGAGTGAGCATCATCTTATAAACCCGAAGATTGTCAAAAGTCTCCTTGAGATCATCTATCAATGTCTCCTTTTTCTTGGATTTTACTACAATGTCATCCACATAGGCATGAACATTGCACCCAATCTGAGTGTGAAGACAATTTTGCACACACCGCTGGTAAGTTGCCTGGGCACTCTTGAGCCCAAAGGGCATAGAAACATAGCAGAAGGCTCCAAAGGGAGTGATGAAAGCTGTCTTCTCCTGGTCCTTAACTGTCATTTTGATCTGATGATAGCCTGAATAAGCATCCAAGAAACTCAAACGCTCACAACCCGTCGTCGCATCAATGATCTGATCAATACGCGGGAGAGCAAAAGGATCTATCGGACAAGCTTTGTTCAAATCTGTGTAGTCCACACACATGCGCCAAGTGCCATTTTTCTTAAGAACCAACACCGAATTAGCCAACCACTCAGGGTGAAATACTTCAATGATAAACCCAGCAGCCAACAGCCGGGCTACCTCCTCACCGATTGCCTTGCGTCTCTCCTTGTTAAACCGGCGAAGAAACTGCTTGAGCAGTTTAAACTTGGGATCAATATTGAGAGTGTGCTCAGCGAGTTCCCTCGGTACACCTGGCATGTCAGAAGGCTTCCGTGCAAAAATGTCCCGGTTCTCACGGATGAACTCGATGAGCGCGCTTTCCTATTTCGGATCCAGATTGGTGCTGATGCAAAACTGCTTGGATGAATCGCCAGGAACAAAATCAACAAGTTTAGTTTCATCTGCCGGTTTGAACTTCAGGGTCGGGTCATGCTCAGTGGTGGGCTTCTTCATAGGAGTCATGTCTGTCAGATCAACATTGTCCTTATAGAACTTCAACTCCTCTGTAGCACAAACCGATTCAGCATAGGCCGCATCACCTTCCTCGCAATCCAAAGTGATCTTACGACTTCCGTGGACTGTGATGGTCCCCTTATGACCCGGCATCTTGAGCTGCAAATAAATATAAGAGGGCCTCGCCATGAACTTTGCATAAGCCGGCCATCCAAACAGTGCATGATACGGGCTCTGGATTTTCACCACTTCAAAGGTCAATGTTTCAGACCTCGAATCGTGCTCATCTCCAAACAAAACCTCCAAAGCGATCTTGCCAACATGATACGCTGATTTACCTGGTACCACACCATGAAAAATAGTGTTTGACGGTTTAAGACTCTTGTCTGTCAACCCCATGCGACGGAAGGTCTCATAATACAGGATGTTGATACTGCTCCCTCCATCCATCAGTACTTTGGTAAATTTATAGCCTCCCACCTGAGGTGACACCACCAAAGCCAGATGACCCGGATTGTCAACCCGGGGCGGATGATCCTCTCTGCTCCACACAATGGGCTGCTCGGACCACCGCAAATAATGTGGCACTGCCGGTTCAACAGCATTAACTACCCTCTTGTGAAGCTTCTGATCGCGCTTGCACAAACTAGTAGTGAACACATGATATTGCCCGCCATTCAACTGCTTTGGGTGACTCTGATAACCTGACTGCTGCTGATTCCCTTGATTATTCTGTTGGTTATTACCACCTTGGTTGTTCTGGTTGCCCTGATTATTCTGGAATCCAGAGTTTGAACCGCCGCCACCACCAAAGCCCGGACCTGAACCGCCTGACGGACCCTGATCATACCGGAAGAGATCAGAGTTTTTGAACTCCTTCATGATGAAGCAATCCTTCCAAAGGTGTGTTGCTGGAACCTCCTTGGTCCCATGCTTTGGGCAGGGCTGTTTTAACAGTCGTTCCAGATTCATACCGCCACCGCGCTGGGGTGGTTTACCTTTACAACGCTGCATATTAGTGTTAGCCACAAAATCTGAATTATCTGCTTTGCGCTTACCATTATTCCGATGGCCCCCTTGGTTGTGCGGTTGTCCCTTTGCACCACCGTTCTTCTTTCCCTTCTCCGGTTTCTCCTCATCAGAATCGGGATCCTTGGTATTATCAGAATCGACATATTTGACCAAGGCTGCCATAAGGGTCCCCATGTCGTTGCAGTGACGCTTGAGCCATCCCAACTTCAATTTTAATGACTTAAACCAGCAGTTATGCTCCAGTGTTATGATTGCTTGGCCAGCGTTAATACGGTCCGACGAATGCAAAACTTCTGAAACCCGGCACACCCAATGAGTTGTTGACTCGTTCTCTCCTTGAACACAGGCATCTAGATCCACAATGGACATAGCCACATAGGCTGTTTGCATGTATCCTTGAAATTTGCTATAAACCGGGCCTTCAATTGGTCCCATGACTCGATGGAGTTAGCTGGCAGGTTCTTCAACCATGTACGGGCCGTTCCTTCAAACATCATTGTGAAGTACTTCGCACAGGCCGCTTCATCCACGTCCAGCATCTCCATTTCCATCTCATAACTTTCCACCCACGCCTCAGGTGGCTGATCGGCGGTATAATTAGGCACCTTACGTGGACCCTTGAAATCCTTGGGCAGCCGCACATTACGGAGAGCTGGTATGAGACATGGCACTCCCTAGGAACTGAAGGCAAGCCCGGTGCCTCGGTCTACTGATGCTGCTGGCTGAATCGGGGCGGGTTGATAACGACCCGCATATTGTGCTGCTAAAGCGGCCTCCCTTCATGCTCTGCCATTATCCACCATGTCCTGAGCGTTCACTTCACCACGCGCCGGATTGGGCCCCTGAGGGACATTACAGCGCCGCACACTGTTGGACACCTCTGGTTCATCTATGTGCCTGCTACAACTTTTGCTCGGACGGGGGGTCATGTGAATCCTGTCTCGGCTATATGAGTAAGCCTACTGCTACGCCATAGCCATCTGAAGAAGATCCCTGGCCCGCCGTGTCTCAACCACCACTGGCGATTCACCCTCCATCGGAATAGCTGCCAGCCGGGATGCCGCTGCTATCATATTATCCAAAGGGGTAAGAAGTGACCCGGCGGGGGTATTGAATACCGCGGTGGGTTGTTTGTTCGTCGAGGTGGACCCATCATCTAAGGTTGATCCAGCGCTCCGGTCCTTGGCACGACAGTCTGGTTTACTGCTGCCGGGTTGCTAGTTCCTGCCCCCGGCGTACTGAAGAGGTTCATTGCATTATAATCCGCCGGCAAGCGAGACTGATGTCTCCTCCTCAGTACTTCATTTGAGGCGTTTTGATCCAGCAAAAGTCGATAATTTTCAGCTTGAATCCTCTGCGCCTGGGCATCTAAAGCGGACAGTTCCTCAGCCATCCTGGTCTCTTCAGCCGCCAAGTCCTCTTTGGCCTGCGTTATCTGATCCCGTAACTTAGTGACCTCTGCGTTATGCCGATCTTGAGTCTCCTGGGTAATTCTTGTGGCCAATAACGTCGTCCAGGCGTCTAACAAATTGGACAGAACTTGAGCCAGCCGGCGCGCGGGGCCTCCTGCCCCAGCTGCTGGTCCGGATGCCGCCGTAGTAGAATTTTGCAAGGTTGGTTGTGTACCGGCCATGAAGATTGCGACTCGGTTGGGCGGTTCAAGAAATTCTGGAATACTAGTGCCATTGGAATACCCTTCTAACACACCGTCATGAACTTGGTACAGGGACTCGGTTTCTCGAGTGGATGATTCGCCATCAGAATAAGCGACCGTCTCACCTTCGGACACCGGTTCAGATCCGATCCCATGGACACATCCTACGAACGCACGGTTCATGGCGGGCTGAATCCGAGCGGCGCTTGTATGTTGAGCCGTCTCGACGAGGTCGGTGCAGATGTCCGGCTCAGGGCCCGGTTCGCCGATCTTGCCGATGAAGACGTGAATTCCTCCAAAGGGGATCCGGTACCCGTACTCGATTGAGCCGGCGTCGGGGCCCCAGCCTGCGTCGTCGATGTAGAGTTTGCCGCGATGACTCTTGGTCATCCGGCCAACCGCGTACCCTTTGAGTCCTTCAAAGCTGCCCTTCAAGAACTCGAAACCATCGTGTGAGGGCCCCACGGTGGGCGCCAACTGTCGTGGAAATATCACGGCAGCTGTCCTCATGAAAGGACTTAGTCGTGGAGCCATCACGACGAGATAGCTTAAAGGGGTTAAACCGGACAAAGGACACGAGAGTTTTATACTAGTTCGGCCCCTTACGATGAAGGTAAAAGCCTACGTCTAGTTGTGATGGAATTATTGGGGTTTCGATTAGCAGGGAGCAAACACGCTATGCCTGGCTTTCGAGTTGTTGTTTCTTGTCCCTAAACCGCCGCCGGGTCGTCCCCTTATATACACAGGTTGACGCCCGGCCGGTTTACAGAGTTCCGAGGTCGGCTCATACAAGTGTCCAGCTCGGTCTCTGCCTCCCTAACTTACAACACAAGTTATACAACTATGACGGTTTACAATTATGGGCCCTAATCCACCTTCGGGTTCTGGGCCTCTAAGCTTCATCAGTAAAGCGCCATCTTCTAGGTCTTCATGGGCTTCAATATAGTTGAGGGTGAACCGGCCCCACCTGGGCGGTTTATACTTAGTAGTTATATCCCCAACACCCTTCGTTGAAGCCAGATGCATTACTGGAACAAAGACTAGGGCGAGAGAACCTTATTCCATTTTCAAGAAGCCGTCACACCTCGTCTTTCTGATCAGGATGCAAACCCTAAACAAATTCATAAAAACACCTAAAAACGAAGCAAGCTTCTTCCCGTCGGCAAGTGCTAGGGTACACCGTGCCTCCATGACCCTAGGGCTACCAAAGACGAGGCGTACCACCGGCAACGCCGGCAGGAGGTAGAGGAATCCTAAGCTTCTTTGCTCAGAGAAGAGGAGACGGCAGCTTCGCACGTCCCGTGTCCCAGCACCTCCCCCTAAGAGCAACTCCAATAGCTCCCATATCCCTAAAGGAACTACTGTTTATAGGAAGTTGGGGCAAAAAAGGCCTCCAACAGCTTCCATAAACCCAAAAAAAATACGGGATCCCGTAAAAATACCTCCTTCGTCCTCCAAATGTACGGGAAGATGGCCTTCCCGTATAATATTGGCGGGCGGATAACTGCCTGAAAGTTCACGGGTGCAACCTCGGGACGCACCAGCGCCGCCGCCGAATGCAACCCCGTTGTTGCCATAACGCCACGCCGTGCCGCGTTGCCATTGGAAAGTTGCCTTGGCCGCCAACAGAATGCCACGCCGGGCCGCGCTGCCGCCGGAATGTTGCCTTCGCCACCGCCAGAACGCCGCCACGTAGAGTACCGCTGCTGCAGTCACCTTGTTGTGCCGCCACCACATCATAGCCGGGTGCCGCCATCTCGGGCTGCCACCATCACGCCATCACCAGGAACCACCATGCCGGGTCACCGACTTGTGAGCCTAGGCCATTTTCTAGGCTAGTTTACTGAAAAATTAAAATTTTAGTGGAAAATGTTTGCGGGAACTGGGAAAAGTTGTCATCGGAAAACTACCCTAAAAATTTATGATTATCCTATAAAAGTTAGTTTACAGGGAGTTTTTTAGGGGTGCTTGCTGGAAATATGCCCTAGAGGTAATAATAAAATGATTATTATTATATTTCCTTGTTCATGATAATTGTCTGTTGTTCATGCTATAGTTGTATTAACCGAAAGCAGTGATACATGTGTGAATACATAGACCACAACATGTCCCTAGTGAGCCTCTAGTTGACTAGCTCGTTGATCAACAGATGGTCATGGTTTCCTGACCATGGACATTGGATGTCATTGATAACGAGATCACATCATTAGGAGAATGATGTGATGGACAAGACCAAATCCTAAGCATAGCACAAGATCGTGTAGTTCGTTTGCTAAAGCTTTTCTAATGTCTAGTATTAGTTCCTTAGACCATGATATTGTTGTTGGAAATATGACCTAGAGGCAATAATAAAAGTTTTATTATATTTCATTGTTCATGATAATTGTCTTTTATTCATGCTATAACTGTATTATCCAGAAATCGTAATACACGTGTGAATACAAAGACCACTATATGTCCCTAGTGAGCCTCTAGTTGACTAGCTCGTTGTGATCAACAGATAGTCATGGTTTCCTGGCTATGGACATTGGATGTCGTTGATAACGGGATCACATCATTAGGAGAATGATGTGATGGACAAGACCCAATCCTAAGCATAGCACAAAGATCGTGTAGTTCGTTTGCTAGAGCTTTGCCAATGTCAAGTATCTCTTCCTTTGACCATGAGAGCGTGTAACTCCTGGATACCGTAGGAGTGCTTTGGGTGTATCAAACGTCACAACGTAACTGGGTGACTATAAAGGTGCACTATAGGTATCTCCGAAAGTATCTATTGTTTTATGCGGATCGAGACTGGGATTTGTCACTCTGTATGACGGAGAGGTATCTCTGGGCCCACTCGGTAATGCATCATCATAATGAGCTCAAGGTGACCAATGTGTTGGCCACGGGATCATTCATTACGGTACGAGTAAAGTGACTTGCCGGTAACGAGACTGAACAAGGTATTGGGATACCGACGATCGAGTCTCGGGCAAGTAACGTACCGATTGACAAAGGGAACTGTATACAGGGTTTGATCGAATCCTCGACATCGTGGTTCAACCGATGAAATCATCGAGGAGCATGTGGGAGCCAACATGGGTATCCAGACCCCGCTGTTGGTTATTGCCCTAGCCTGGTCTCGGTCATGTCTACATATCTCCCGAGCCCGTAGGGTCTACACACTTAAGGTTCGGTGACGCTAGGGTTGTTAGGAAGACTAGTATGTGACTACCGAATGTTGTTCGGAGTCCCGGATGAGATCCCGGACGTCACGAGGAGTTCCGGAATGGTCCGGAGGTAAAGTTTTATATATGGGAAGTTGTTAAACGGGCACCGGAAAGTTTCGGGGTCATACCGGTATTGTACCGGGACCACCGGAAGGGTTCCGGGAGTCCACCGGGAGGGGCCACCCCTCCCGGGGGGGCACTTGGGCTGCATGGGGATAGCAGCCAGCCCCTAGTGGGCTTGGCGCCCCCCCCCCCTTGGGCCCATGCACCTAGGGTTGGGGGGAAAACCCTAAAGGGGGCGCACCCCCCTTGCTTGGGGGGCAAGCCCCCCACCCCTTGGCCGCCACCCCCCTAGGGTTTTCCCTAGAGGGCCGGCCCCCCTTGCCCCTTCCCCTATATATAGAGGGGTGAGGGGAGGGCTGCAATACACCACAACTCAAGGCGCAGCCCCTCCCCTCCCCAACACCTCTCCTCCTCCATACGTGCTCGGCGAAGCTCTGTCGGAATACTGCTGCACCAACTGCACCACGCCGTCGTGCTGCCCTTGGAGCTGCCTTCCTCAACCTCTCCTTCCTCCTTTCTGGATCAAGACGTAGGAGACGTCTCCCGTCCCGTACGTGTGTTGAACGCGGAGGTGCTGTCCGTTCAGCACTTGGACATCGGTGATTCGAATCACGTTCGAGTACGACTCCATCATCACCATCCCCTTGGCAAGCTTCCGCGCGTGATCTACAAGTGGTATGTAGATGCAAACTCACCCCTTGACTCGTTGCTTAGATGAACTCATAGATGGATCTTGGTGAAACCGTAGGAAAATTTTTAATTTTCTGCAACGTTCCCCAACAGTGGCATCATGAGCTAGGTCTATGCGTAGTTCTCTTTGCATGAGTAGAACACAATTTTGTTGTGGGCGTGGATCTTGTCATCTTACTTGCCTCTACTAGTCTTTTCTTGCTTCGGCGGTATTGTGGGATGAAGCGGCCCGGACCAACCTTACACGTACGCTTACGTGAGACCGGTTCCACCGATTGACATGCACTAGTTGCATAAGGTGGCTGGCGGGTGTCTGTCTCTCCCACTTTAGTTGGAGCGGATTCGATGAAAAGGGCCCTTATGAAGGGTAAATAGAAGTTGACAAAATCACGTTGTGGTTATTCGTAGGTAAGAAAACGTTCTTGCTAGAACCCAATTGCAGCCACATAAAAGATGCAACAACAATTAGAGGACGTCTAACTTGTTTTTGCAGCGATTGATCATGTGATGTGATATGGCCAGAAGTTGTGATGAATGATGAATTGTGATGTATGAGATCATGTTCTTTGTAATAGGATTCACGACTTGCATGTCGATGAGTATGACAACCGGCAGGAGCCTTAGGAGTTGTCTTTATTTTTGTATGACCTGCGTGTCATTGAAGAACGCCATGTAAACTACTTTACTTTATTGCTAAACGCGTTAGTCATAGAAGTAGAAGTAGTCGTTGGCGTGACAACTTCATGAAGACACGATGATGGAGATCATGATGATGGAGATCATGGTGTCATGACGGTGACAAGATGATCATGGAGCCCCGAAGATGAAGATCAAAGGAGCTATATGATATTGGCCATATCATGTCACTACTTTATATAATTGCATGTGATGTTTATTATGTTTTATGCATCTTGTTCACTTAGGACGACGGTAGTAAATAAGATGATCCCTTACAACAATTTCAAGAAGTGTTCTCCCCTAACTGTGCACCGTTGCTACAGTTCGTCGCTTCTAAGCACCACGTGATGATCGGGTGTGATGGATTCTTACGTTCACATACAACGGGTGTAAGACAGTTTTACACAGCGAAAACACTTAGGGTTAACTTGACGAGCCTAGCATGTGCTGACATGGCCTCGGAACATGGAGACCGAAAGGTCGAACACGAGTCCTATGGAAGATACGATCAACATGAGAATGTTCACCGATGATGACTAGTCCATCTCACGTGATGATTGGACACGGGCTAGTCGACTCGGATCGTGTAACACTTAGATGACTAGAGGGATGTCTAATCTGAGTGGGAGTTCATAATTTGATTAGAACTTAATTATCATGAACTTAGTCTAAAACCTTTGCAAATATGTCTTGTAGATCAAATGGCCAACGATCATGTCAACATGAACTTCAACGCGTTCCTAGAGAAAACCAAGCTGAAAGATGATGGCAGCAACTATATGGACTGGGTCCGGAACCTGAGGATCATCCTCATAGCTGCCAGGAAACAATATGTCCTAGAAGGACCGCTAGGTGACGCTCCCGTCCCAGAGAACCAAGACATTATGAATGCTTGGCAAACTCGCGCTGATGATTACTCCCTCGTTCAGTGCGGCATGCTTTACAGCTTAGAACCGGGGCTCAAAAAGCGTTTTGAGCATCACGGAGCATATGAGATGTTCGAAGAGCTGAAACTAGTTTTTCAAGCTCACGCCCGGGTCGAGAGATATGATGTCTCCGACAAGTTCTACAGTTGTAAGATGGAGGAAAACAGTTCTGTCAGTGAGCACATCCTGAAGATGTCTGGGTTGCACAACCGTATGACCCAGCTGAATATTAACCTCCCAGATGAGGCGGTCATTGACAGAATCCTCCAGTCGCTCCCACCAAGCTACAAGAGCTTTGTGATGAACTACAACATGCAGGGGATGGAAAAGACCATTCCTGAAGTGTTCTCGATGCTGAAGTCAGCAGAGGCTGAAATCAAGAAAGAACATCAAGTGTTGATGGTCAATAAGACCACTAAGTTCAAGAAGGGCAAGGGTAAGAAGAACTTCAAGAAGGACGGCAAGGAGGTTGCCGCGCCTGGTAAGCCAGTTGCTGGGAAGAAGTCAAAGAATGGACCCAAGCCTGAGACTGAGTGCTTTTATTGCAAGGGGAAGGGTCACTGGAAGCGGAACTGCCCCCAAATACTTAGCGGATAAGAAGGCCGGCAACACCAAAGGTATATTTGATATACATGAAATTGATGTGTACCTTACCAGTACTCGTAGTAACTCCTGGGTATTTGATACCGGTGTCGTTGCTCATATTTGTAACTCACAGTTGGAGCTGCGGAATAAACGGAGACTGGCGAAGGACGAGGTGACGATGCGCGTCGGGAATGGTTCCAGAGTCGATGTGATCGCCGTCGGCACGCTGCCTCTACATTTACCTACGGGATTAGTTTTTAACCTTAATAATTGTTATTTAGTGCCAAGTTTGAGCATGAACATTGTATCAGGGTCTCGTTTAATACGAGATGGCTACTCATTTAAGTCCGAGAATAATGGTTGTTTGATTTATATGAGAGATATGTTTTATGGTCATGCTCTGATGGTCAATGGTTTATTCTTAATGAATCTCGAGCGTAATATTACACATGTTCATAGTGTAGATGCCAAAAGATGTAAAGTTGATAACGATAGTCCCACATACTTGTGGCACTGCCGCCTTGGTCACATTGGTGTCAAGCACATGAAGAAGCTCCATGCTGATGGACTTTTAGAGTCTCTTGATTATGAATCGTTTGACACGTGCGAACCATGCCTCATGGGCAAAATGACCAAGACTCCGTTCTCTGGAACAATGGAGCGAGCAACCAACTTGTTGGAAATCATACATACCGATGTGTGCGGTCCAATGAGTGTTGAAGCTCGCGGAGGATATCGTTATGTTCTCACTCTCACTGATGACTTAAGTAGATATGGGTATGTCTACTTAATAAAACACAAGTCTGAGACCTTTGAAAAGTTCAAGGAATTTTAGAATGAGGTGGAGAATCAACGTGACCGAAAGATAAAGTTCCTACGATCAGATCGTGGAGGAGAATATTTAAGTCACGAATTTGGCACACACTTAAGGAAATGTGGAATCATTTCACAACTCACGCCGCCTGGAACACCTCAGCGAAACGGTGTGTCCGAACGTCGTAATCGCACTCTATTGGATATGGTGCGGTCTATGATGTCTCTTACCGATTTACCGCTACCATTTTGGGGATACGCTCTAGAGACAGCTACATTCACTTTAAATAGGGCACCGTCTAAATCCGTTGAGACGACACGGTATGAATTATGGTTTGGGAAGAAACCTAAGTTGTCGTTTCTAAAAGTTTGGGGATGCGATGCTTATGTCAAGAAACTTCAACCTGAAAAGCTCGAACCCAAGTCGGAAAAATGCGTCTTCATAGGATACCCTAAGGAAACTATAGGGTATACCTTCTACTTAAGATCCGAGGGCAAGATCTTTGTTGCCAAGAACGGATGCTTTCTGGAAAAGGAGTTTCTCTCGAAAGAAGTAAGTGGGAGGAAAGTAGAACTCGATGAAGTACTACCTCTCGAACGGGAAAGTGGTGCAGCTCAGGAAAATGTTCCTGTGATGCCCACACCAACTGAAGAGGGAACCAATGATGATGATCAAGGTACTTCTGATCAAGTTGCTACTGAACTTCGTAGGTCCACAAGGACACGTTCCTCACCAGAGTGGTACGGCAACCCTGTCCTGGAAATCATGTTGTTAGACAACGGTGAACCTTCGAACTATGAAGAAGGGATGGCGGGCCCAGATTCCTACAAATGGCTAGAAGCCATGAAATCCGAGATAGAATCCATGTATGAAAACAAAGTATGGACTTTGACTGACTTGCCCGATGATCGGCGAGCGATAGAAAACAAATGGATCTTTAAGAAGAAGACGGACGCGGATGGTAATGTCACCATCTATAAAGCTCGACTTGTCGCTAAGGGTTATCGACAAGTTCAAGGGATTGACTACGACGAGACATTCTCTCCCGTAGCGAAGCTTAAGTCCGTCCGAATCATGTTAGCAATTGCCGCATACTACGATTATGAGATATGGCAGATGGACGTCAAAACGGCATTCCTTAACGGGCATCTTAAGGAAGAGCTGTATATGATGCAGCCGGAAGGTTTTGTCGATCCTAAGAACGCTGACAAAGTATGCAAGCTCCAGCGATCCATTTATGGGCTGGTGCAAGCATCTCGGAGTTGGAATATTCGCTTTGATGAGATGATCAAAGCGTTTGGGTTTATGCAGACTTATGGAGAAGCCTGCGTTTACAAGAAAGTGAGTGGGAGCTCTGTAGCATTTCTCATATTATATGTGGATGACATACTCTTGATGGGAAATAATATAGAATTTCTGGACAGCATTAAGGCCTACTTGAACAAATGTTTTTCAATGAAGGACCTTGGAGAAGCTGCTTATATATTAGGCATCAAGATCTATAGAGATAGATCGAGACGCCTCATAGGTCTTTCACAAAGCACATACCTTGATAAGATTTTGAAAAGGTTCAAAATGGATGAGTCCAAGAAAGGGTTCTTGCCTATGTTACAAGGTGTGAGATTGAGCTCGGCTCAGTCACCGACCACGGCAAAAGATAAAGAAGAGATGAGTGTCATCCCCTATGCTTCAGCCATAGGATCTATTATGTATGCCATGCTGTGTGCCAGACCTGATGTAAACCTTGTCGTAAGTTTGGTAGCAAGATACCAGAGTAATCCCGGCAAGGAACACTGGACAGCGGTCAAGAATATCCTGAAGTACCTGAAAAGGACAAAGGACATGTTTCTCGTTTATGGAGGTGACGAAGAGCTTGTCGTAAAGGATTACATCGACGCTAGCTTCGACACAGATCGGGATGACTCTAAGTCACAAACCGGATACGTGTATATGTTGAATGGTGGAGCAGTGAGCTGGTGCAGCTACAAGCAGAGCGTCGTGGCGGGATCTACATGTGAAGCGGAGTACATGGCAGCCTCGGAGGCAGCGCATGAAGCTATTTGGGTGAAAGAGTTCACCACCGACCTAGGAGTCATACCCAATGCGTCGGGGCCAATCAAACTCTTCTGTGACAACACTGGAGCTATTGCCCTTGCCAAGGAGCCCAGGTTTCACAAGAAGACCAGGCACATCAAGCATCGTTTCAACTCCATCCGTGAAAATGTTCAATATGGAGACATAGAAATTTGCAAAGTACATACGGATCTGAATGTCGCAGATCCGTTGACTAAACCTCTCTCGCGAGCAAAACATGATCAACACCAGAACTCTATGGGTGTTCGGTTCATCACAATGTAACTAGACTAGTGACTCTAGTGCAAGTGAGAGACTGTTGGAAATATGCCCTAGAGGCAATAATAAAAGTATTATTATATTTCATTGTTCATGATAATTGTCTTTTATTCATGCTATAACTGTATTATCCGGAAATCGTAATACACGTGTGAATACAAAGACCACTATATGTCCCTAGTGAGCCTCTAGTTGACTAGCTCGTTGTGATCAACAGATAGTCATGGTTTCCTGGCTATGGACATTGGATGTCGTTGATAACGGGATCACATCATTAGGAGAATGATGTGATGGACAAGACCCAATCCTAAGCATAGCACAAAGATCGTGTAGTTCGTTTGCTAGAGCTTTGCCAATGTCAAGTATCTCTTCCTTTGACCATGAGAGCGTGTAACTCCTGGATACCGTAGGAGTGCTTTGGGTGTATCAAACGTCACAACGTAACTGGATGACTATAAAGGTGCACTACAGGTATCTCTGAAAGTATCTATTGTTTTATGCGGATTGAGACTGGGATTTGTCACTCCGTATGACGGAGAGGTATCTCTGGGCCCACTCGGTAATGCATCATCATAATGAGCTCAAGGTGACTAATGTGTTGGCCACGGGATCATGCATTACGGTACGAGTAAAGTGACTTGCCGGTAACGAGACTGAACAAGGTATTGGGATACCGACGATCGAGTCTCGAGCAAGTAACGTACCGATTGACAAAGGGAATTGTATACAGGGTTTGATCGAATCCTCGACATCGTGGTTCAACCGATGAAATCATCGAGGAGCATGTGGGATCCAACATGGGTATCCAGACCCCGCTATTGGTTATTGCCCGAGAGTGGTCTCGGTCATGTCTACATGTCTCCCGAGCCTGTAGGGTCTACACACTTAAGGTTCGGTGACACTAGGGTTGTTAGGAAGACTAGTCTGTGACTACCAAATGTTGTTCGGAGTCCCGGATGAGATCCCGGACGTCACGAGGAGTTCCGGAATGGTCCGGAGGTAAAGTTTTATATATGGGAAGTTGTTAAACGGGCACCGGAAAGTTTCGGGGTCATACCGGTATTGTACCGGGACCACCGGAAGGGTTTCGGGGGTCCACCGGGAGGGGCCACCCCTCCCGGGGGGCCACTTGGGCTGCGTGGGGATAGCAGCCAGCCCCTAGTGGGCTTGGCGCCCCCCCCCCCTTGGGCCCATGCGCCTAGGGTTGGGGGGGAAACCCTAAAGGGGGCGCACCCCCCTTGCTTGGGGGGCAAGCCCCCCAC
>NC_041389.1:475545319-475547857 GCF_002162155.2 Triticum dicoccoides
ATTGTGGGATGAAGCGGCCCGGACCAACCTTACACGTACGCTTACGTGAGACCGGTTCCACCGATTGACATGCACTAGTTGCATAAGGTGGCTGGCGGGTGTCTGTCTCTCCCACTTTAGTTGGAGCGGATTCGATGAAAAGGGCCCTTATGAAGGGTAAATAGAAGTTGACAAAATCACGTTGTGGTTATTCGTAGGTAAGAAAACGTTCTTGCTAGAACCCAATTGCAGCCACGTAAAAGATGCAACAACAATTAGAGGACGTCTAACTTGTTTTTGCAGCGATTGATCATGTGATGTGATATGGCCAGAAGTTGTGATGAATGATGAATTGTGATGTATGAGATCATGTTCTTTGTAATAGGATTCACGACTTGCATGTCGATGAGTATGACAACCGGCAGGAGCCATAGGAGTTGTCTTTATTTTTGTATGACCTGCGTGTCATTGAAGAACGACATGTAAACTACTTTACTTTATTGCTAAACGCGTTAGTCATAGAAATAGAAGTAGTCGTTGGCGTGACAACTTCATGAAGACACGATGATGGAGATCATGATGATGGAGATCATGGTGTCATGCCGGTGACAAGATGATCATGGAGCCCCGAAGATGAAGATCAAAGGAGCTATATGATATTGTCCATATCATGTCACTACTTTATATAATTGCATGTGATGTTTATTATGTTTTATGCATCTTGTTTACTTAGGACGATGGTAGTAAATAAGATGATCCCGTACAACAATTTCAAGAAGTGTTCTCCCCTAACTGTGCACCGTTGCTACAGTTCGTCGCTTCTAAGCACCACGTGATGATCGGGTGTGATGGATTCTTACGTTCACATACAACGGGTGTAAGACAGTTTTACACAGCGAAAACACTTAGGGTTAACTTGACGAGCCTAGCATGTGCAGACATGGCCTCGGAACACGGAGACCGAAAGGTCGAACACGAGTCGTATGGAAGATACGATCAACATGAGAATGTTCACCGATGATGACTAGTCCGTCTCACGTGATGATCGGACACGGGCTAGTCGACTCGGATCATGTAACACTTAGATGACTAGAGGGATGTCTAATCTGAGTGGGAGTTCATAATTTGATTAGAACTTAATTATCATGAACTTAGTCTAAAACCTTTGCAAATATGTCTTGTAGATCAAATGGCCAACGATCATGTCAACATGAACTTCAACGCGTTCCTAGAGAAAACCAAGCTGAAAGATGATGGCAGCAACTATACGGACTGGGTCCGGAACCTGAGGATCATCCTCATAGCTGCCAGGAAACAATATGTCCTAGAAGGACCGCTAGGTGACGCTCCCGTCCCAGAGAACCAAGACATTATGAATGCCTGGCAAACTCGCGCTGATGATTACTCCCTCGTTCAGTGCGGCATGCTTTACAGCTTAGAACCGGGGCTCCAAAAGCATTTTGAGCATCACGGAGCATATGAGATGTTCGAAGAGCTGAAACTAGTTTTTCAAGCTCACGCTCGGGTCGAGAGATATGATGTCTCCGACAAGTTCTACAGTTGTAAGATGGAGGAAAACAGTTCTGTCAGTGAGCACATCCTGAAGATGTCTGGGTTGCACAACCGTATGACCCAGCTGAATATTAACCTCCCAGATGAGGCGGTCATTGACAGAATCCTCCAGTCGCTCCCACCAAGCTACAAGAGCTTTATGATGAACTACAACATGCAGGGGATGGAAAAGACCATTCCTGAAGTGTTCTCGATGCTGAAGTCAGCAGAGGCTGAAATCAAGAAAGAACATCAAGTGTTGATGGTCAATAAGACCACTAAGTTCAAGAAGGGCAAGGGTAAGAAGAACTTCAAGAAGGACGGCAAGGAGGTTGCCGCGCCTGGTAAGCCAGTTGCCGGGAAAAAGTCAAAGAATGGACCCAAGCCTGAGACTGAGTGCTTTTATTGCAAGGGGAAGGGTCACTGGAAGCGGAACTGCCCCAAATACTTAGCGGATAAGAAGGCCGGCAACACCAAAGGTATATTTGATATACATGTAATTGATGTGTACCTTACCAGTACTCGTAGTAACTCCTGGGTATTTGATACCGGTGTCGTTGCTCATATTTGTAACTCACAGCAGGAGCTGCGGAATAAACGGAGACTGGTGAAGGACGAGGTGACGATGCGCGTCGGGAATGGTTCCAGAGTCGATGTGATCGCCGTCGGCACGTTGCCTCTACATTTACCTACGGGATTAGTTTTGAACCTTAATAATTGTTATCTAGTGCCAAGTTTGAGCATGAACATTGTATCAGGATCTCGTTTAATACGAGATGGCTACTCATTTAAGTCCGAGAATAATGGTTGTTTGATTTATATGAGAGATATGTTTTATGGTCATGCTCCGATGGTCAATGGTTTATTCTTAATGAATCTCGAGCGTAATATTACACATGTTCATAGTGTAGATGCCAAAAGATGTAAAGTTGATAACGATAGTCCCACATACTTGTGGCACTGCCGCCTTGGTCACATTGGTGTCAAGCGCATGAAGAAGCTCCATGC
>NC_041389.1:475549314-475552175 GCF_002162155.2 Triticum dicoccoides
GTCCTGGAAATCATGTTGTTAGAGAACGGTGAACCTTTGAACTATGAAGAAGCGATGGCGGGCCCAGATTCCTACAAATGGCTAGAAGCCATGAAATCCGAGATAGAATCCATGTATGAAAACAAAGTATGGACTTTGACTGACTTGCCCGATGATCGGCGAGCGATAGAAAACAAATGGATCTTTAAGAAGAAGACGGACGCGGATGGTAATGTCACCATCTATAAAGCTCGACTTGTCGCTAAGGGTTATCGACAAGTTCAAGGGATTGACTACGACGAGACATTCTCTCCCGTAGCGAAGCTTAAGTCCGTCCGAATCATGTTAGCAATTGCCGCATACTACGATTATGAGATATGGCAGATGGACGTCAAAACGGCATTCCTTAACGGGCATCTTAAGGAAGAGCTGTATATGATGCAGCCAGAAGGTTTTGTCGATCCTAAGAACGCTGACAAAGTATGCAAGCTCCAGCGATCCATTTATGGGCTGGTGCAAGCATCTCGGAGTTGGAATATTCACTTTGATGAGATGATCAAAGCGTTTGGGTTTATGCAGACTTATGGAGAAGCCTGCGTTTACAAGAAAGTGAGTGGGAGCTCTGTAGCATTTCTCATATTATATGTGGATGACATACTCTTGATGGGAAATAATATAGAATTTCTGGACAGCATTAAGGCCTACTTGAACAAATGTTTTTCAATGAAGGACCTTGGAGAAGCTGCTTATATATTAGGCATCAAGATCTATAGAGATAGATCGAGACGCCTCATAGGTCTTTCACAAAGCACATACCTTGATAAGATTTTGAAAAGGTTCAAAATGGATGAGTCCAAGAAAGGGTTCTTGCCTATGTTACAAGGTGTGAGATTGAGCTCGGCTCAGTCACCGACCACGGCAAAAGATAAAGAAGAGATGAGTGTCATCCCCTATGCTTCAGCCATAGGATCTATTATGTATGCCATGCTGTGTGCCAGACCTGATGTAAACCTTGTCGTAAGTTTGGTAGCAAGATACTAGAGTAATCCCGGCAAGGAACACTGGACAGCGGTCAAGAATATCCTGAAGTACCTGAAAAGGACAAAGGACATGTTTCTCGTTTATGGAGGTGACGAAGAGCTCGTCGTAAAGGATTACGTCGACGCTAGCTTCGACACAGATCGGGATGACTCTAAGTCACAAACCGGATACGTGTATATGTTGAATGGTGGAGCAGTGAGCTGGTGCAGCTACAAGCAGAGCGTCGTGGCGGGATCTACATGTGAAGCGGAGTACATGGCAGCCTCGGAGGCAGCGCATGAAGCTATTTGGGTGAAAGAGTTCACCACCGACCTAGGAGTCATACCCAATGCGTCGGGGCCAATCAAACTCTTCTGTGACAACACTGGAGCTATTGCCCTTGCCAAGGAGCCCAGGTTTCACAAGAAGACCAGGCACATCAAGCATCGTTTCAACTCCATCCGTGAAAATGTTCAAGATGGAGACATAGAAATTTGCAAAGTACATACGGATCTGAATGTCGCAGATCCGTTGACTAAACCTCTCTCGCGAGCAAAACATGATCAACACCAGAACTCTATGGGTGTTCGGTTCATCACAATGTAACTAGATTAGTGACTCTAGTGCAAGTGGGAGACTGTTGGAAATATGCCCTAGAGGCAATAATAAAAGTATTATTATATTTCATTGTTCATGATAATTGTCTTTTATTCATGCTATAACTGTATTATCCGGAAATCGTAATACACGTGTGAATACAAAGACCACTATATGTCCCTAGTGAGCCTCTAGTTGACTAGCTCGTTGTGATCAACAGATAGTCATGGTTTCCTGGCTATGGACATTGGATGTCGTTGATAACGGGATCACATCATTAGGAGAATGATGTGATGGACAAGACCCAATCCTAAGCATAGCACAAAGATCGTGTAGTTCGTTTGCTAGAGCTTTGCCAATGTCAAGTATCTCTTCCTTTGACCATGAGAGCGTGTAACTCCTGGATACCGTAGGAGTGCTTTGGGTGTATCAAACGTCACAACGTAACTGGGTGACTATAAAGGTGCAGTACAGGTATCTCTGAAAGTATCTATTGTTTTATGCGGATTGAGACTGGGATTTGTCACTCCGTATGACGGAGAGGTATCTCTGGGCCCACTCGGTAATGCATCATCATAATGAGCTCAAGGTGACCAATGTGTTGGCCACGGGATCATGCATTACGGTACGAGTAAAGTGACTTGCCGGTAACGAGACTGAACAAGGTATTGGGATACCGACGATCGAGTCTCGAGCAAGTAACGTACCGATTGACAAAGGGAATTGTATACAGGGTTTGATCGAATCCTCGACATCGTGGTTCAACCGATGAAATCATCGAGGAGCATGTGGGATCCAACATGGGTATCCAGACCCCGCTATTGGTTATTGCCCGAGAGTGGTCTCGGTCATGTCTACATGTCTCCCGAGCCTGTAGGGTCTACACACTTAAGGTTCGGTGACACTAGGGTTGTTAGGAAGACTAGTGTGTGACTACCAAATGTTGTTCGGAGTCCCGGATGAGATCCCGGACGTCACGAGGAGTTCCGGAATGGTCCGGAGGTAAAGTTTTATATATGGGAAGTTGTTAAACGGGCACCGGAAAGTTTCGGGGTCATACCGGTATTGTACCGGGACCACCGGAAGGGTTTCGGGGGTCCACCGGGAGGGGCCACCCCTCCCGGGGGGCCACTTGGGCTGCGTGGGGATAGCAGCCAGCCCCTAGTGGGCTTGGCGCCCCCCCCCCCTTGGGCCCATGCGCCTAGGGTTGGGGGGGAAACCCTAAAGGGGGCGCACCCCCCTTGCTTGGGGGGCAAGCCCCCCAC
>NC_041389.1:475554101-475589713 GCF_002162155.2 Triticum dicoccoides
CGAGCCTAGCATGTGCAGACATGGCCTCGGAACACGGAGACCGAAAGGTCGAACACGAGTCGTATGGAAGATACGATCAACATGAGAATGTTCACCGATGATGACTAGTCCGTCTCACGTGATGATCGGACACGGGCTAGTCGACTCGGATCATGTAACACTTAGATGACTAGAGGGATGTCTAATCTGAGTGGGAGTTCATAATTTGATTAGAACTTAATTATCATGAACTTAGTCTAAAACCTTTGCAAATATGTCTTGTAGATCAAATGGCCAACGATCATGTCAACATGAACTTCAACGCGTTCCTAGAGAAAACCAAGCTGAAAGATGATGGCAGCAACTATATGGACTGGGTCCGGAACCTGAGGATCATCCTCATAGCTGCCAGGAAACAATATGTCCTAGAAGGACCGCTAGGTGACGCTCCCGTCCCAGAGAACCAAGACATTATGAATGCCTGGCAAACTCGCGCTGATGATTACTCCCTCGTTCAGTGCGGCATGCTTTACAGCTTAGAACCGGGGCTCCAAAAGCATTTTGAGCATCACGGAGCATATGAGATGTTCGAAGAGCTGAAACTAGTTTTTCAAGCTCACGCTCGGGTCGAGAGATATGATGTCTCCGACAAGTTCTACAGTTGTAAGATGGAGGAAAACAGTTCTGTCAGTGAGCACATCCTGAAGATGTCTGGGTTGCACAACCGTATGACCTAGCTGAATATTAACCTCCCAGATGAGGCGGTCATTGACAGAATCCTCCAGTCGCTCCCACCAAGCTACAAGAGCTTTATGATGAACTACAACATGCAGGGGATGGAAAATACCATTCCTGAAGTGTTCTCGATGCTGAAGTCAGCAGAGGCTGAAATCAAGAAAGAACATCAAGTGTTGATGGTCAATAAGACCACTAAGTTCAAGAAGGGCAAGGGTAAGAAGAACTTCAAGAAGGACGGCAAGGAGGTTGCCGCGCCTGGTAAGCCAGTTGCCGGGAAAAAGTCAAAGAATGGACCCAAGCCTGAGACTGAGTGCTTTTATTGCAAGGGGAAGGGTCACTGGAAGCGGAACTGCCCCAAATACTTAGCGGATAAGAAGGCCGGCAACACCAAAGGTATATTTGATATACATGTAATTGATGTGTACCTTACCAGTACTCGTAGTAACTCCTGGGTATTTGATACCGGTGTCGTTGCTCATATTTGTAACTCACAGCAGGAGCTGCGGAATAAACGGAGACTGGTGAAGGACGAGGTGACGATGCGCGTCGGGAATGGTTCCAGAGTCGATGTGATCGCCGTCGGCACGTTGCCTCTACATTTACCTACGGGATTAGTTTTGAACCTTAATAATTGTTATCTAGTGCCAAGTTTGAGCATGAACATTGTATCAGGATCTCGTTTAATACGAGATGGCTACTCATTTAAGTCCGAGAATAATGGTTGTTTGATTTATATGAGAGATATGTTTTATGGTCATGCTCCGATGGTCAATGGTTTATTCTTAATGAATCTCGAGCGTAATATTACACATGTTCATAGTGTAGATGCCAAAAGATGTAAAGTTGATAACGATAGTCCCACATACTTGTGGCACTGCCGCCTTGGTCACATTGGTGTCAAGCGCATGAAGAAGCTCCATGCTGATGGACTTTTAGAGTCTCTTGATTATGAATCGTTTGACACGTGCGAACCATGCCTCATGGGCAAAATGACCAAGACTCCGTTCTCTGGAACAATGGAGCGAGCAACCAACTTGTTGGAAATCATACATACCGATGTGTGCGGTCCAATGAGTGTTGAAGCTCCCAGAGGATATCGTTATGTTCTCACTCTCACTGATGACTTAAGTAGATATGGGTATGTCTACTTAATAAAACACAAGTCTGAGACCTTTGAAAAGTTCAAGGAATTTCAGAATGAGGTGGAGAATCAACGTGACCGAAAGATAAAGTTCCTACGATCAGATCGTGGAGGAGAATATTTAAGTCACGAATTTGGCACACACTTAAGGAAATGTGGAATCATTTCACAACTCACGCCGCCTGGAACACCTCAGCGAAACGGTGTGTCCGAACGTCGTAATCGCACTCTATTGGATATGGTGCGGTCTACGATGTCTCTTACCGATTTACCGCTATCATTTTGGGGATACGCTCTAGAGACAGCTACATTCACTTTAAATAGGGCACCGTCTAAATCCGTTGAGACGTCACCGTATGAATTATGGTTTGGGAAGAAACCTAAGCTGTCGTTTCTAAAAGTTTGGGGATGCGATGCTTATGTCAAGAAACTTCAACCTGAAAAGCTCGAACCCAAGTCGGAAAAATGCGTCTTCATAGGATACCCTAAGGAAACTGTAGGGTATACCTTCTACTTAAGATCCGAGGGCAAGATCTTTGTTGCCAAGAACGGATGCTTTCTGGAAAAAGAGTTTCTCTCGAAAGAAGTAAGTGGGAGGAAAGTAGAACTCGATGAAGTACTACCTCTCGAACGGGAAAGTGGTGCAGCTCAGGAAAATGTTCCTGTGATGCCCACACCAACTGAAGAGGGAACCAATGATGATGATCAAGGTACTTCTGATCAAGTTGCTACTGAACTTCGTAGGTCCACAAGGACACGTTCCGCACCAGAGTGGTATGGCAACCCCGTCCTGGAAATCATGTTGTTAGAGAACGGTGAACCTTTGAACTATGAAGAAGCGATGGCGGGCCCAGATTCCTACAAATGGCTAGAAGCCATGAAATCCGAGATAGAATCCATGTATGAAAACAAAGTATGGACTTTGACTGACTTGCCCGATGATCGGCGAGCGATAGAAAACAAATGGATCTTTAAGAAGAAGACGGACGCGGATGGTAATGTCACCATCTATAAAGCTCGACTTGTCGCTAAGGGTTATCGACAAGTTCAAGGGATTGACTACGACGAGACATTCTCTCCCGTAGCGAAGCTTAAGTCCGTCCGAATCATGTTAGCAATTGCCGCATACTACGATTATGAGATATGGCAGATGGACGTCAAAACGGCATTCCTTAACGGGCATCTTAAGGAAGAGCTGTATATGATGCAGCCAGAAGGTTTTGTCGATCCTAAGAACGCTGACAAAGTATGCAAGCTCCAGCGATCCATTTATGGGCTGGTGCAAGCATCTCGGAGTTGGAATATTCACTTTGATGAGATGATCAAAGCGTTTGGGTTTATGCAGACTTATGGAGAAGCCTGCGTTTACAAGAAAGTGAGTGGGAGCTCTGTAGCATTTCTCATATTATATGTGGATGACATACTCTTGATGGGAAATAATATAGAATTTCTGGACAGCATTAAGGCCTACTTGAACAAATGTTTTTCAATGAAGGACCTTGGAGAAGCTGCTTATATATTAGGCATCAAGATCTATAGAGATAGATCGAGACGCCTCATAGGTCTTTCACAAAGCACATACCTTGATAAGATTTTGAAAAGGTTCAAAATGGATGAGTCCAAGAAAGGGTTCTTGCCTATGTTACAAGGTGTGAGATTGAGCTCGGCTCAGTCACCGACCACGGCAAAAGATAAAGAAGAGATGAGTGTCATCCCCTATGCTTCAGCCATAGGATCTATTATGTATGCCATGCTGTGTACCAGACCTGATGTAAACCTTGCCGTAAGTTTGGTAGCAAGATACCAGAGTAATCCCGGCAAGGAACACTGGACAGCGGTCAAGAATATCCTGAAGTACCTGAAAAGGACAAAGGACATGTTTCTCGTTTATGGAGGTGACGAAGAGCTCGTCGTAAAGGGTTACGTCGACGCTAGCTTCGACACAGATCGGGATGACTCTAAGTCACAAACCGGATACGTGTATATGTTGAATGGTGGAGCAGTGAGCTGGTGCAGCTGCAAGCAGAGCGTCGTGGCGGGATCTACATGTGAAGCGGAGTACATGGCAGCCTCGGAGGCAGCGCATGAAACTATTTGGGTGAAAGAGTTCATCACCGACCTAGGAGTCATACCCAATGCGTCGGGGCCAATCAAACTCTTCTGTGACAACACTGGAGCTATTGCCCTTGCCAAGGAGCCCAGGTTTCACAAGAAGACCAGGCACATCAAGCGTCGTTTCAACTCCATCCGTGAAAATGTTCAAGATGGAGACATAGAAATTTGCAAAGTACATACGGATCTGAATGTCGCAGATCCGTTGACTAAACCTCTCTCGCGAGCAAAACATGATCAACACCAGAACTCTATGGGTGTTCGGTTCATCACAATGTAACTAGATTAGTGACTCTAGTGCAAGTGGGAGACTGTTGGAAATATGCCCTAGAGGCAATAATAAAAGTATTATTATATTTCATTGTTCATGATAATTGTCTTTTATTCATGCTATAACTGTATTATCCGGAAATCGTAATACACGTGTGAATACAAAGACCACTATATGTCCCTAGTGAGCCTCTAGTTGACTAGCTTGTTGTGATCAACAGATAGTCATGGTTTCCTGGCTATGGACATTGGATGTCGTTGATAACGGGATCACATCATTAGGAGAATGATGTGATGGACAAGACCCAATCCTAAGCATAGCACAAAGATCGTGTAGTTCGTTTGCTAGAGCTTTGCCAATGTCAAGTATCTCTTCCTTTGACCATGAGAGCGTGTAACTCCTGGATACCGTAGGAGTGCTTTGGGTGTATCAAACGTCACAACGTAACTGGGTGACTATAAAGGTGCACTACAGGTATCTCCGAAAGTATCTATTGTTTTATGCGGATCGAGACTGGGATTTGTCACTCCGTATGACGGAGAGGTATCTCTGGGCCCACTCGGTAATGCATCATCATAATGAGCTCAAGGTGACCAATGTGTTGGCCACGGGATCATGCATTACGGTACGAGTAAAGTGACTTGCCGGTAACGAGACTGAACAAGGTATTGGGATACCGACGATCGAATCTCGGGCAAGTAACGTACCGATTGACAAAGGGAATTGTATACAGGGTTTGATCGAATCCTCGACATCGTGGTTCAACCGATGAAATCATCGAGGAGCATGTGGGAGCCAACATGGGTATCCAGACCCCGCTGTTGGTTATTGCCTGAGAGTGGTCTCGGTCATGTCTACATGTCTCCCGAGCCCGTAGGTTCTACACACTTAAGGTTTGGTGACGCTAGGGTTGTTAGGAAGACTAGTATGTGACTACCGAATGTTGTTCGGAGTCCCGGATGAGATCCCGGACGTCACGAGGAGTTCCGGAATGGTCCGGAGGTAAAGTTTTATATATGGGAAGTTGTTAATCGGGCACCGGAAAGTTTCGGGGTCATACCGGTATTGTACCGGGACCACCGGAAGGGTTCCGAGGATCCACCGGGAGGGGCCACCCCTCCCGGGGGGGCACTTGGGCTGCGTGGGGATAGCAGCCAGCCCCTAGTGGGCTTGGCGCCCCCCCCCTTGGGCCCATGCACCTAGGGTTGGGGGGGAAACCCTAAAGGGGGCGCACCCCCCTTGCTTGGGGGGCAAGCCCCCCACCCCTTGGCCGCCACCCCCCCTAGGGTTTTCCCTAGAGGGCCGGCCCCCCTTGCCCCTTCCCCTATATATAGAGGGGTGAGGGGAGGGCTGCAATACACCACAACTCAAGGCGCAGCCCCTCCCCTCCCCAACACCTCTCCTCCTCCGTACGTGCTCGGCGAAGCTCTGTCGGAATACTGCTGCACCAACTGCACCACGCCGTCGTGCTGCCCTTGGAGCTGCCTTCCTCAACCTCTCCTTCCTCCTTGCTGGATCAAGACGGAGGAGACGTCTCCCGTCCCGTACGTGTGTTGAACGCGGAGGTGCTGTCCGTTCAGCACTTGGACATCGGTGATCCGAATCACGTTCGAGTACGACTCCATCATCACCATCCCCTTGGCAAGCTTCCACGCGTGATCTACAAGTGGTATGTAGATGCAAACTCACCCCTTGACTCGTTGCTTAGATGAACTCATAGATGGATCTTGGTGAAACCGTAGGAAAATTTTTAATTTTCTGCAACGTTCCCCAACAATTGTGTAACTCCCGGATACCGTAGGAGTGCTTTGGGTGTACCAAACGTCGCAACGTAATTGAGTGACTATGAAGATGCACTGCAGGTATCTCCGAAAGTGTCTGTTGGGTTGGCACGAATCGAGACTGGAATTTGTCACTCCGTATGTTGGAGAGGTATCTCTGGGCCCACTCGGTAATGCATCATCATAATGAGCTCAATGTGACTAAGTGGTTTGTCACAGGATCATGCATTATTGATACGTCTCCAGCGTATCTATAATTTTTGATTGCTCCATGCTACTTTATCTACTGTTTTAGGCAATATTGGGCTTTATTATCCAGTTTTATATTATTTTTGGGATTAACCTATTAACCGGAGGCCCAGCCCAGATTTGCTGTTTTATGCCTATTTCAGTGTTTCGAGGAAAAGGAATATCAGACGGACTCAAAACGGAACGAAGTCAACTTGAGAAGTTAATTTTGGAAGGAAACCAACCTGATGGGCTTGGAGTGCACGTCAGGGGAGTCCCGGGCTGTCCACGAGGGTGGGGGCGCCCCCCCCCCTGGGCGCGCCCCCTGCCTCGTGAGCACCCCATAGGTCCACCAACGTACTTCCTGCACCCATATATACCTACATACCCTAAAACTTCCAGAAGAGAAGATAGATCGGGAGTTCCGCCGCCACAAGCCTCTGTAGCCACCAAAAACCAATTGGGACCCTGTTCCGGCACCCTGCCTGAGGGGGATCCCATCACCGGAGGCCATCTTCATCATCCCGGCGCTATCCATGACGAGGAGGGAGTAGTTCACCCTCGGGGCTGAGGGTATGTACCAGTAGCTATGTGTTTGATCTCTCTCTCTCGTGTTCCCTCTATGGCACGATCTTGATGTATCCCGAGCTTTGCTATTGTAGTTGGATCTTATGACGTTTCTCCCCCTCTACTCTCTCTTGTGATGAATTGAGTTTCCCCTTTGAAGTTATCTTATCGGATTGAGTCTTTTATGAGAACACTTGATGTATGTCTTGCCGTGATTATCTGTGGTGACAATGGGATATCATGTGCCACTTGATGTATGTTTTGGTGATCAACTTGCGGGTTTCGTGACATTGGGAACCTATGCATAGGGGTTGGCACACGTTCTTGACTCTCCGATAGTAGCTTTGGGGAACTCTTTGAAGTACTTTTATGTTGGTTGGATGAATCTGAGATTGTGTGACGCATATGATATAATCATGCCCACGGATACTTGAGGTGACAATGGAGTATCTAGGTGACATTAGGGTTTTGGTTGATTTGTGCCTTAAGGTGTTATTCTAGTATGAACTCTATGATGGATTGAGCGGAAAGAGTAGCTTTATGTTATTTTACTACGAACTCTTTTATAGATCGATCCGAAAGAATAAATTTGAGGTGGTTTCGTACCCTACCATAATCTCTACGTTTGTTCTCCGCTATTAGTGGCTTTGGAGTGACTCTTTGTTGCATGTTGAGGGCTTGTTATATGATCTATCTATGTTATTATTGTTGAGAGAACTTGCACTAGTGAAAGTATGAACCCTAGGCCTTGTTTCCTATCATTGCAATACCATTTATGCATACTTTTACCACTTGTTACCTTGCTCTTTTTACAATTTCAGATTACAATTACCTTTATCTACTATCTATTTTGCACTTGTATCACCATCTCTTCGCCGAACTAGTGCACCTATACAATTTGCCATTGTATTAGGTGTGTTGGGGACACAAGAGACTCTTTGTTATTTGGTTGCAGGGTTGCTTGAGAGAGACCATCTTCATCCTACGCCTCCTACGGATTGATAAACTTTAGGTCATCCACTTGAGGGAAATTTGCTACTGTCCTACAAACCTGTGCACTTGCAGGCCCAACAACGTCTACAAGAAGAAGGTTGTGTAGTAGACATCAAGCTCTTTTCTAGCGCCGTTGCCAGGGAGTTAGCGCTTGAAGGTATATCTTTAGATCTTGCAATCGAATCTTTTTATTTCTTGTTTTATCACTAGTTTAGTTTATAAAAGAAAACTACAAAAAAATGGAGTTAAGTTTGTCTCATACGCTTCATCTTTTTAATATCTTTCGTAAGTATGATGGAAAAGAAAATTGTGCCAAAGTGTTAGAAGAAGAATGCATTAAATTGTTTGGCACTAAATCTTTGAATGATGAGCATGATTGCAATGTTGCTAGTACGGATTCTTTGAATATCCATGATACTAATGATGATTGCACTAGTTATGATGAAAATGTCTCCTATAAACATGTCAATTTTTGTGGAGTGCATTGGGTTTGTAAGTACACACCAAATAGGGAAGATAGATATTGCAAGAGGCATAAGTGCTTAGAAACCAAATTGTTGCAAGAAGAGCTAGATGCTTGTGCTGAAAATTTAAACTTTCTTAAACATACTTGTGAACTTTGCAATGAACGTGATCATTTTAGTACTCATTGCAAATTGTTTCATGATCGTATCGTGTCCAAAAATTGTGATGACTTGATTTCCCTTGCACATTATAATGAACTTAGTTTGCTCTTGGGTTATGAAGAAATTAAACGTATAACTAAGATTATTCCAGAATTTGCCCTTGATAGAATTCTTCATTTTGATCTAGAGAAGATTTACATGTATTATGCAGTGAATTGTATTGAAAATCCTTATATTGCCAATTACATAAAGAAAAGAAAACAAATAGAGGATGGAGAAAATACGAATGAAAGGGAAGAGACTTCCAAATATCCTCCTATTATTTCTCATGATGAATCAGGTAACGAGGGGGAGCTTTCTATTCAACCAATCCCATCAATAAGGAGCTCAAAGAGGAAGGTTGAACCCACACATAATGTGAAGAGGAAAAAGAAAAGAAGGAGCAACAAAGGTAGAAAGGTATCCCTCCCAAATGATGTTGCTCCTACTACTCAATGTGATGATGATAATTGCTATGCTATTGGTGCTATCAATATTTTTAATGATGAGAGTGATTATGCTCATGATATGAAAGGGCCCAAGCTTGGGGAAGCTATGTTTGATGAGAATGACATATTTGAGAATATATTTTCTGAAATTAATGTTTGTCCCAAGCTTGGGGATGCTACGTTTAGTGAAGATGATATTTTTAGCATCCCAAGTTTTGATATGCAAAGTTGTTATGATGATAGCATGCCTCCTACCTATGATGATTATATTGATGAAAGTGGGTTCGGAAGAGTGTCAAATTTAGGAACTAGTGATCCCACTATTTTGGAGGATGTTGAATTTTATTGTGATGAATATGAAAGTGGATTTGGAAGAGTGTCAACTTTATTTAGTGATTCCACTATCTTGGGAGAGGTTTCAATCGATTATGATGAGAACGAAGTTGCTATTTATGATGATTATTGTGATGAAACTTATGCTATAAAAAGTAGTGATGATTATATTTACAAATCTTGTCATGATTATGATTACCCTTTTTCTGAACATTACTCTTTTAATGTGGAAACAATTTTTAGTGTTCAAGTCTCTTATGATACTCCTACTATCCCGAATGAGAAGAATTTTGCTTATGTTGAGAGTATTAAAAATTCTATGCTTGTAGATCATGAAAAGAATGCTTTAGGTGCTGGTTATATTGTTGAATTCATTCATGATGCTACTGAAAATTATTATGAGAGAGGAACATATGCTTGTAGGAATTGCAATAATGTCAAGTTTCCTCTCTATGTGCTTAAAGTTTTGAAGCTATGCTTGTGTTACCTTCCTATGCTAGTTGATTATTGTTCCCCTAAGTTGTTTTCTCACAAAATCCCTATGCATAGGAAGTGGGTTAGGCTTAAATGTGCTAGTCATTTTCTATGCTCCCGTTATGTTTCAGTTCTTACCTTTTATGTGAGCATCATTGCTATCATCATGCCTAGCTAGAAAGGCATTAAAGAAAAGCTCTTGTTGGGAGACAACACAATATTTATCCTTACTGTTTTTGTGTGTCCACATGATTATGCTACTGTAGTAATCATGTTCTATAGCTTTTGTTTCAATAAAGTGCCAAGTAGAACCTTTGGGAAGACTTGGGTGAAGTTTATATGATCTTGCTGTGAAAAACAGAAACTTTAGCGCTCACGAGATTAGCTGCCATTTTGGAACATCGTGGTTCATCCTATGAGATCATCGTGGAACAAGTGGGAGCCAACATGGGTATCCAGATCCCGCTGTTAGTTATTGGCCAGAGAGCTATCTCGGTCATGTCTGCGTGATTCCCGAACCCGTAGGGTCTACACACTTAAGGTTCGATGACGCTAAGGTTATTAGGAAGACTCGTATGCGATTAACGAGTGTTGTTCGGAGTCCTGGATGAGATCTCGGACGTCACGAGGAGTTCTGAAATGGTCCGGAGGTGAAGATTTATATATGGGAAGTTGTCATACGGTCACCGAAAAAGTTCGGGCGCATACCGGTATTGTACTTGGGCCACCGGAAGGGTTCTGAGGGTCCACCGGGAGGGGCCACCTCTCCCGGAGGGCCTCGTGGGCCGTAGTGGGAAGGGAACCAGCCCTTGGAGGGCTGGGCGCATCCCCCCTTGGGCCCATGCGCCTAGGGTTGGGGGGAAACCCTAAAGGGGGCGCCCCCCTTTGCTTGGGGGGCAAGTCCCCCCCCCTTGCCCCCCTCTAGATCTCATCTAGAGGGGGCCGGCCCCCTTCCCCATCCTCCTATAAATAGAGGGGCGAGGAGAGGGCTACACAACACACCTAAGGCGCAGCCCCTCCCCTCCACAACACCTCTCCTCCTCCGTAAGAGCTTGGCGAAGCCCTGCCGGAGTACTGCCTCTCCATCATCACCACGCCGTCATGCTACTGTTGGAGCCCTCTTCCTCAACCTCTCCCTCCTCCTTACTGGATCAAGGCACGGGAGACGTCACTGGGCTCCACGTGTGTTGAACGCGGAGGTGCCGTTGTTCGGCGCTAAGATTGGAGTCCACCACGATCTGAATCGCTTCGAGTACGACTCCCTCATCCGCGTTCTTGTAACGCTTCCGTCTCGCGGTCTTCAAGGGTATGAAGATGCACTCCTCTCTCTCTCGTTGCTAGTTGCTCCATAGATTAATCTTTGTGATGCGTAGAAAATTTTTATTTTCTGCAACGATCTCCAACAGTGGTATCAGAGCTAGGTCTATGCGTAGTTTCTATGCACGAGTAGAACACAATTTTGTTTTGGGCGTAGATTTTGTCAATTTACTTGCCACTACTAGTCTTATCTTGTTTCGGCAGCATCGTGGGATGAAGCGGCTCGGACCAACCTTACACGTACTCTTACGTGAGACAGGTTCCACCGACTGACATGCACTAGTTGCATAAGGTGGCTAGCGGGTGTCTGTCTCTCCCACCTTAGTTGGATCGGATTCAATGAAAAGGGACCTTATGAAGGGTAAATAGAAATTGGCATATCACGTTGTGGTTTTGGCGTAGGTAAGAAATGTTCTTGCTAGAACCCTATAGCAGCCACATAAAAACATGCAACAACAATTAGAGGACGTCTAACTTGTTTTTGCAGCATATGCCTTGTGATGTGATATGGCCAAAAAGGATGTGATGAATAAAATATATGTGATGTATGAGATTGATCATGTTCTTGTAATAGGAATCACGACTTGCATGTCGATGAGTATGACAACCGGCAGGAGCCATAAGAGTTGTCTTTATTTATTGTATGACCTGCGTATCATTGAATAGCGCCATGTAATTACTTTACTTCTTTGCTAAACCGTTAGCCATAGTAGTAGAAGTAATAGTTGGGGAGACAACTTCATGGAGACACAATGATGGAGATCATGATGATGGAGATCATGGTGTCATGTCGGTGACGATGATGATCATGGCGCCCCGAAGATGGAGATCAAAGGAGCAAAATGATATTGGCCATATCATGTCACTATTTGATTACATGTGATGTTTATCATGTTTTTGCATCTTATTTGCTTAGAACGACGGTAGTAAATAATATGATCCCTTATAACAATTTCAAGAAAGTGTTCCCCCTAACTGTGCACCGTTGTGAAAGTTTGTTGTTTCGAAGCACCACGTGATGATCGGGTGCGATAGATCCTAACATTCACATACAACGGGTGTAAGCCAGATTTACACATGCAAAACACTTAGGTTGACTTGACGAGCCTAGCATGTACATACATGGCCTCGGAACACAAGAGACCGAAAGTTCAAGCATGAGTCGTATAGAAGATACGATCAACATGGAGATGTTCACCGTGATGACTAGTCCATCTCACGTGATGATCGGACACGGCCTAGTTGACTCGGATCATGTATCACTTAGATGACTAGAGGGATGTCTATCTGAGTGGGAGTTCATTAAATAATTTGATTACATGAACTTAATTATCATGAACTTAGTCTAAAACTTTTTGCAAAATGTCTTGTAGATCAAATGGCCCACGCTCATGTCAACCTCAACTTCAACGCGTTCCTAGAGAAAGCCAAGCTAAAAGACGATGGTAGCAACTATACGGACTGGGTCTGGAACCTGAGGATCATCCTCATAGCTGCCAAGAAAGCATATGTCCTAGAAGCACCGCTAGGTGAAGCACCCGTCCCAGCGAACCAAGAAGTTATGAACGCTTGGCAGTCGCGTGTTGATGATTACTCCCTCGTTCAGTGCGGCATGCTTTACAGCTTAGAACCGGGGCTCCAAAAGCATTTCGATCAGCACGGAGCATATGAGATGTTCCAAGAGCTGAAAATGGTTTTCCAAGCTCATGCCCGGGTCGAGAGATGTGAAGTCTCCGACAAGTTCTACAGTTGTAAGATGGAGGAAAATAGTTCTGTCAGCGAGCACATACTCAAAATTTCTGGGTTGCACAACCGCTTGTCCCAGCTGGACATTAACCTCTCGGATGAGGTGGTCATTGACAGAATCCTTCAGTCGCTCCCACCTAGCTACAAGAGCTTTGTGATGAACTACAATATGCAGGGGATGGTGAAAACCATTCCTGAGGTATTTTCAATGCTGAAATCAGTGGAGGTAGAAATCAAAAAGGAACATCAAGTGTTGATGGTCAATAAAACCACCAGTTTCAAGAAAGGCAAGGGTAAGAAGAACTTCAAGAAGGACGGCAAGGGAGTTGTCGCGCCCGGTAAGCCAGTTGTCGGGAAGAAGCCAAAGCACGGACCAAAACCTGAGACTGAGTGCTTTTATTGCAAGGGGAATGATCACTGGAAGCGGAACTGCCCCAAGTACTTAGCGGATAAGAAGGCCGACAACACCAAAGGTATATGTGATATACATGTTATTGATGTGTACCTTACCAGTACTCGTAGTAGCTCCTGGGTATTTGATACCGGTGCGGTTGCTCATATTTGTAACTCAAAACAGGAGCTGCGGAATAAGCGGAGACTGGTGAAGGATGAGGTGACGATGCGCGTCAGAAATGGTTCCAAGGTTGATGTGATCGCCGTCGGCACGCTACCTCTACATTTACCTACGGGATTAGTTTTAAACCTTAATAATTGTTATTTAGTGCCAGCTTTGAGCATGAACATTGTATCTGGGTCTCGTTTAATTCGAGATGGCTACTCATTTAAATCCGAGAATAATGGTTGTTCTATTTATATGAGAGATATGTTTTATGGTCATGCCCCGCTGGTCAATGGTTTATTCTTAATGAATCTCGAACGTGATGTTACACATATTCATAGTGTGAATACCAAAAGATGTAAGATTGATAATGATAGTCCCACATATCTGTGGCACTGCCGCCTTGGTCACATTGGTGTCAAACGCATGAAGAAGCTCCATACAGATGGACTTTTGGAGTCTCTTGATTTCGAATCATTTGACACGTGCGAACCATGCCTCATGGGCAAAATGACCAAGACTCCGTTCTCCAGAACAATGGAGCAAGCAACCAACTTATTGGAAATTATACATACCGATGTGCGCGGTCCAATGAGCATTGAGGCTCGCGGTGGCTATCATTATGTTCTCACCCTCACTGATGACTTAAGTAGATATGGGTATGTCTACTTAACGAAACACAAGTCTGAGACCTTTGAAAAGTTCAAGGAATTTCAGAATGAGGTAGAGAATCAATGTGACAGAAAAATAAAGTTCTTACGATCAGATCATGGGGGAGAATATTTAAGTCACGAGTTTGGTACGCACTTAAGGAAATGTGGAATTGTTTCACAACTCACGCCGCCTGGAACACCTCAGCGTAACGGTGTGTCCGAACGTCGTAATCGCACTCTATTGGATATGGTGCGGTCTATGATGTCTCTTACCGATTTACCGCTATCATTTTGGGGATATGCTTTAGAGACAGCTACATTCACTTTAAGTAGGGCACCGTCTAAATCCATTGAGACGACACCGTATGAATTATGGTTTGGAAAGAAACCTAAGCTGTCGTTTCTAAAAGTTTGGGGATGCAATGCTTATGTCAAGAAACTTCAACCTGAAAAGCTCGAAGCCAAGTCGGAAAAATGCGTCTTCATAGGATACCCTAAGGAAACCATTGGGTATACCTTCTACCTCAGATCTGGAGGCAAGATTTTCGTTGCCAAGAACGGGTCCTTTCTGGAGAAAGAGTTTCTCTCGAAAGAAGTAAGTGGGAGGAAAGTGGAACTTGATGAAGTACTACCTCTTGAACCAGTAAGTAGCGTATCTCAGGAAGATGTTCCTGTGGTGCATGCACCGACTAGAGAGGAAATTAATGATGATGATCAAGGTACTTTGGATCAAGTTAATACTAAACTTCGTAGGTCCACAAGGACACGTTCCACACCAGAGTGGTATGGCAACCCTATCCTGGAAATCATGTTGTTAGACAACGGTGAACCTTTGAACTATGAAGAAGCGATGGCGGGCCCAGATTCCAACAAATGGCTTGAAGCCATGCAATCCGAGATAGGATCCATGTATGAAAACAAAGTATGGACTTTGACAGACTTGCCCGATGATCGGCGAGCGATAGAAAATAAATGGATCTTTAAGAAGAAAACGGACATGGATGGTAATGTCACCATCTATAAAGCTCGACTTGTCGCTAAGGGTTATCGGCAAGTTCAAGGAGTTGACTACGATGAGACTTTCTCTCCCGTAGAGAAGCTGAAGTCCATCCGAATAATGTTAGCAATTGCCGCATACTATGATTATGAGATATGGCAAATGGACGTCAAAACGGCATTCCTTAACGGCTATCTTAAGGAAGAGTTGTATATGATGCAGCCGGAAGGTTTTGTCGATCCTAAGAATGCTAACAAGGTATGCAAGCTCCAGGGATCCATTTATGGACTGGTGCAAGCATCTCGGAGTTGGAACATTCGCTTTGATGAGATGATCAAAGCGTTTGGGTTTATGCAGACTTATGGAGAAGCCTGCGTTTACAAGAAAGTAAGTGGGAGCTCTGTAGCATTTCTCATATTATATGTGGATGACATACTTTTGATGGGAAATGATATAGAACTTTTGGACAGCATAAAGGCCTACTTGAATAAGTGTTTTTCAATGAAGGACCTTGGAGAAGCTGCTTATATATTAGGCATCAAGATCTATAGAGATAGATCGAGACGCCTCATAGGTCTTTCACAAAGCACATACCTTGATAAGATATTGAAGAAGTTCAATATGGATCAGTCCAAGAAGGGGTTCTTTCCTGTGTTGCAAGGTGTGAAATTGAGCTCGGCTTAATCCCCGACCACAGCAGAAGATAAAGAAAAGATGAGTGTCATCCCCTATGCCTCGGCCATAGGGTCTATTATGTATGCCATGTTGTGTACCAGACCTGATGTAAACCTTGCCGTGAGTTTGGTATCTAGGCAACAAAGTAATCCCGGCATGGAACACTGTACAGCGGTCAAGAATATCCTGAAGCACCTAAAAAGGACTAAGAATATGTTTCTCATTTATGGAGGTGATGAAGAGCTCGTTGTAAAGGGTTACGTCGATGCTAGCTTCGACACAGATCTGGATGACTCCAAGTCACAAACCGGATACGTGTATATTTTGAATGGTGGGGCAGTAAGCTGGTGCAGCAGCAAGCAAAGCGTCGTGGCGGGATCTACATGTGAAGTGGAGTACATGACAGCCTTGGAGGCAGCGCATGAAGCAATCTAGATGAAGGAGTTCATCACCGACCTAGGAGTTCTTCCCAATGCGTCGGGGCCGATCACTCTCTTCTGTGACAACACTGGGGCTATTGCCCTTGCCAAGGAGCCCAGGTTTCACAAGAAGACAAGGCACATCAAGCGTCGCTTCAACTGCATTCGTGAAAATTTTCAAGATGGAGACATAGATATTTGCAAAGTGCATACGGATCTGAATGTCGCAGATCCGTTGACTAAACCTCTTCCGCAAGTAAAACATGATCAACACCAGAACTCTATGGGTGTTCGATTCATCATAGTGTAACTAGATTATTGACTCTAGTGCAAGTGGGAGACTGTTGAAAATATGCCCTAGAGGCAATAATAAAATGATTATTATTATATTTCCTTGTTCATGATAATTGTCTGTTGTTCATGCTATAATTATATTAACCGAAACCAGTGATACATGTGTGAATACATAGACCACAAGATGTCCCTAGTGAGCCTCTAGTTGACTAGCTCGTTGATCAACAGATGGTCATGGTTTCCTGACTATGGACATTGGATGTCATTGATAACGAGATCACATCATTAGGAGAATGATGTGATGGACAAGACCCAATCCTAAGCATAGCACAAGATCATGTAGTTCGTTTGCTAAAGCTTTTCTAATGTCAAGTATCAGTTCCTTAGACCATGAGATTGTGTAACTCCCGGATACCGTAGGAGTGCTTTGGGTGTACCAAACGTCGCAACGTAACTGGGTGACTATAAAGGTGCACTACAGGTATCTCCGAAAGTGTCTGTTGGGTTGGCATGAATCGAGACTGGAATTTGTCACTCCGTATGACGGAGAGGTATCTCTGGGCCCACTCGGTAATGCATCATCATAGTGAGCTCAATGTGACTAAGTGGTTAGCCACGGGATCATGCATTATGTAACGAGTAAAGTGACTTGCCGGTAACGAGATTGAACGAGGTATTGGGATACCGACGATCGAATCTCGGGCTAGTAAACGTACCGTTTGACAAAGGGAATTGTATGCGGGATTACTTGAATCCTCGACATCATGGTTCATCCGATGAGATCATCGTGGAACATGTGGGACCCAACATGGGTATCTAGATCCCGCTGTTGGTTATTGGCCGGAGAGCTGTCTCGGTCATGTCTGTGTGATTCCCGAACCCGTAGGGTCTACACACTTAAGGTTCGATGACGCTAGGGTTATTAGGAAGACTTGTATGTGATTACCGAATGTTGTTCGGAGTCCCGGATGAGATCTCGGACATCACGAGGAGTTCCGGAATGGTCCCGGGGTGAAGATTTATATATGGGAAGTTGTCATACGGTTGCCGGAAAAGTTCGGGGGCATACTAGTATTGTACCGGGGCCACCGGAAGGGTTCCGGGGGTCCACCGGGAGGGGCCACCTCTCCTGGAGGGCCTCGTGGGCCGTAGTGTGAAGGGAACCAGCCCTTGGAGGGCTGGGCGCACCCTCCCCCCCTTGGTCCCATGCACCTAGGGTTGGGGGGGGGAACCCTAAAGGGGGCGCCCCCTTTGCTTGGGGGGCAAGTCCCCCCCCCCTTACCCCCCCCTCTAGATCTCATCTAGAGGGGGTCGGCCCCCTTCCTCCTCCTCCTATAAATAGAGGGGCGAGGGGAGGGCTGCACAACACACCTAATGCGCAGCCCCTCCCCTCCCCAACACCTCTCCTCCTCCGTAAGAGCTTGGCGAAGCCCTGCCGGAGTACTGCCTCTCCATCATCACCACGCCGTCGTGCTGCTGTTGGAGCCCTCTTCCTCAACCTCTCCCTCCTCCTTGCTGGATCAAGGCGCAGGAGACGTCAGCGGGCTGCACGTGTGTTGAACGCGGAGGTGCCGTTGTTCGGCGCTAAGATCGGAGTCCACCGTGATCTGAATTGCTTCGAGTACGACTCCCTCATCCGCGTTCTTGTAACGCTTCCGTCTCGCGGTCTTCAAGGGTATGAAGATGCACTCCTCTCTCTCTCGTTGCTAGTTGCTCCATAGATTGATCTTGGTGATGCGTAGAAATTTTTCATTTTCTGCAACGATCTCCAACATTGCTCCTGGAGTTGCTCTAAGTCAGTATCTTGGTGCATTTGAACTACTCCTACCACCTTAATTAGGGCTTGGCTGGGTGAGTCGACTCAAAGAAATTGAGCTACTCAATTCTTCTAAGCCGTTGGATGTAAAGGAAACGGTAGATATCCTATCTTCTAAAAAGCATTGTTCACTGAAATCTCAGGATCGGTCCCTTTTCTTCCCTCTCTCGCAAGGAAACTAGCAAAAGTCAATCCTCCCATCGATCTCCATCGGCGAGCATGTGGTTTTGTCTCCCCTCGGCCTGCCTCTTCGGTGGCCGTTGGTGGGGAGGGGATTCCTGGTGCCTCGGCCCTTGCTAGTAGATAGGTAGGGTTTTAGTCCTCGCAGGGGCGGTGCTCAGACGTATGGCGGCACTTTTTCTTTGAGTCGGTCTTCCGGGTTTTGATCCTCCTCAAGTTTATCCGTCAGATGAAGCTCCGACATAGTTTCCTGTCAGCTCGTCAGGGCGGTGATTTTAGGGTTTCTTGTCGTTCGTACGGAATGGCAAGATTTGTTGTAAGGTTCTTCAAATCATGTTAAGGATTCAATGGCGAGGACTGTGGCTCCAGGGCGCTAGTCCTTAGGGGCACGTGCATGAAGACTTCGTAGCTGACATCGACAAGGTTAGGATGGCTCTGTATAGGTGCGACGACCGCGGCTGGTTCTGACGGCAACAATGATCGTTCGGTGGTTCATGAACCTAGAAGTAATTTTTATTATATTTGCGGTGCTTTGTACTTCCAGTGAATTTTTATAATAGATCTGATTCTTTTTTAAAAGAGCATTGTTCATTTTCTTCACCATGATCTTGATCTGAACCACCCACGACCGCCTGCCTCTGCCGCCCGCGACCAGTGGCGCTCCGGCTATCACCTCGCCTCCCTGCCCTCCCTCCACCGTCGTGCTTGCCGCCGCCCTCGGTTATCCATCTAACCTGGTAAACCCTGCATCCCTCGCACCTGAACTGTCGACCTTCGGATTCACCTCCACTGGTTGCCGACTATGGCTCATTCCTGGCGAAGGCCTTGCCGGCTTCCCCGAGCCTTGCTACCGCTCGCCCTTCGACAGCCTCGCTGCTGCTCACTGTCGCCTAACGTCCAGCAAAAAGTTGTTATGTGATTAAAGTTGTACCCTCAAAATAAATCCCCGTAAAGAAACCCCTTCGTGCACAACAACTGCATAATGAGACTCCTCTACCGTATGGTAAAACAACAAATTGGGTTACATAGTTGCAGGGGATATTAAATATAGAAAACACGGAAACAGCGATTCGGTGCCCGAGCGCAGATGCTCCCGAAATCGCTAGCGTCAATTCCTCGCTTCGGGTCCGAGAAAAACGTGCTAACACATGTGAAAGAAATCATGGAAACAGAGGACTACGCCGATATACAGGGCGGAACAGTTGTGCTACGGTGGGCCCAGACCGTATCGGTGGGACGACGAGGTCGGGTGGGCTTTCTGGTCCGTGGACCAGATCGTTAGGAATGAAAACGAGCCCTGGATCAGATAGGACGCATGCGTTAGGGAAGAGACGGGCGAAGCGGCGGCCCTGAACGAGCTGGTTCTTTCTGGAAACCCTCGTCATGCGGTCGATTAGCCCAACCCAGACTATCTCTTTCTTGAGCTTCCACTTTTAATGCTATTTCCGGCGGCGCCCATTGTACCCCCTGCGAGGAAGGAAAAAAATGGAAGATTCTGGCCTGGAGTTCCTTCTAGACGCCATTGACAGGTTAGTTGATGCAGATCCGACAATGTTCTTTCATATAATCTTAGATCTGCCATTTTTCCTGTGAAAGATAGTTGACGACGGGCAATGTTGTTGTCCGCTCCGCCGGCCGGCTTTCAGGTTTCCGTTGCGGCAGGAGTTCGCCGACAACCTAAGCACCCAAATTCGATTTCCCTTGCCTTGTTGCCGCGGAACAAGGAGGACCTGGGAGTCCCAGCGGGCTCAAATGCAAATTCTAGTTGTGGCCAACAGCTCGGTGGCGAGAGCCATGGCGGATAGCGCGGAGACGTTCGTCGGCGGAAAGATGCTTCTCCGACAAGCTCTGCCCAGTCAACTGACAGAGTGAACCTTGGACAAAAAGGTGAGAATCAGCGCCCTGCCTTTTTGCCTTTCTGTGCTTGATACGAGTGCAGGAATGGTAGGAAAAAGAGTTCAGTCCTAACGATTAGCGCAAATATAAATTGAAATATCTGTTCCTGAAGCATTTGCATCTGAATCTTATTTGAACAGAAAAGTAAGCAGTACAGTAGAAGTGGTCACTTTTGGGTCCGGTCTGGTGGCGCACTGCCCAGCCTTAGTCTGTATTTTCCAATTTGTACAAGCTCAATTCAGTACACCGTATATTATTAAGCTAATGCATGATCTTTGGGGACGTGGTCACATTTGACACTACATTAGTACATACAGGACAAACCTGTATGATATGCAATTTGGGTTGTTTGTGGGTGTTAACACTTAAAAGTCATTTCCAAAGCATAAATCCTTGTTGGTGTTCTGCTGTGAGATGAACAGGTAGAGAGCTTTGACTGGGTTTTTGCTGAGTTTTTGCGAATAATGGGAGGACCTGCCCCTAAGACTGTCCTGACTGGTGAGCCATTTCTTTCTTGTAAAGATTTCTAGCCATGTACACATTTAACAAAAAGAAACAAACTAGTATTCTGGAAGAACTGATGGCTGGGTGTTCTTATGGCAGACCAAAACAGAGCCATGGAGGTGGCAATCAACAAAGTTTATCCGGATACTGTGCATAGGTGGTGCAAATGACATGTGCTGAAAAAGGTGAAGGAGACATTGGGTCCTGTATACACGAAGAAGGTGAGTTCCAGGCTGAGTATTACAAGGTTGTCAATCACATGTTAACTGAAGATGAATTTGAGAAGGCGTGGGCTATGCTATTGGATAAGTATGATTTGCGGAAGCACCCGTACATTACCCAGATATACGAAATCAGGAAGAAATGGGGAAAACCATATTTCAAGGGGGTTTTCTGTGCCAAGATGACGAGCACACAACGCAGCAAGAGCGCAAATAACATGCTGAAGACATACATGCCAGCCCAACGCATGTATTTGTTAAGCAGTATATGAGGGTTGGAATTTGATCGGGAGCGTGAGAGAGCTACGAGGAGAAGAGGACAATGATTGTAAGTCAATTTTTGAATTGTTGGTGCATAATTTCTTTATGAACTGTACTGATGTCATGTATACTAGTTTTATAGTTAGGTAATTAACATTTCATGAGAACGGCTAACACCAAAACATTTCAGGGTCGGGCGGTTCGGAGTTTGGTTAGCTACCGATTGAAGGAACATCTTACAATGTTACCTGAGGTGGAGAAGATGGAGAAGTATATTAGAACACACAACAATGCGTCAAGAAGAGAGAAGTGGAGCAGGGTTGAGTACTCACAGTCAATAATGACCGGTCTGAGTTTACATGCGAGTGTGGACAATTCGAGCACACTGGAATGTTGTGCAGCCATGCTTTGCGGGTAAGACCTTGTTCACTAGTACGATACATGCATAGTAAGATGTTTTCCTACATGAAAAGAAGCTGCTAGATCCGACTCGTACCCCTAGGAAGATACTTGATTGATCACAAAATTCTGCTGGGACAGGTCATGGACGTACTTCTTCTGGGGGAGATCCCGGTGAAGCATATTGTGAATTGCTGGACCAGGGAGGTACATGCTCCTCCTGGACCTGGTTCAACATCAGATGGATAGTTCAGTGAAATTGTCATTCACATGCAGACACTCGACACTTACCTGAAAGCTATGCAGACCGTGTGGACAGGCAACGCGAGTGCCAAAGCATTTGAACACACGATGAGCGCACCATTGGCGGCGGAGAGGGATGGTTTAGGTTTTGAAGACCATAATGAGAGACTCAAACAGGGTAGATTGGTTTACTATGTTGGTGCTGATAATGGTAACCAAGATAACTCTGGAATGCCCTTCAAGGTCTAGCGCCTCCTGATAAGCAATGTGGGGTCGGCAGGCCAACAAATGGCAGCGAAAAGGCGGCTTACGAGGGTCTGAGCAAGCGGAGAAGATTCTATAGCATATGTCGGTGAGAGGGACATAAGCACACTACCTCCGGGGCTGCCCGGACAGAGACGATGCTCCGAGGAAACCATGGAAGCCTGGCAAATGCAAAAACTGCGGCATGGAAGGAAACCGCCGGACGACATGCACAATGCCGCTTGGAGTTGCAGAAATATGAAATGTACTATTCAAAATGTTGGTTATCGAGGATTTTCTAGTGTGTTTAAGTAAGCATTTGCTCCACGCTTGTTCCTCTTGTGGTTAGAGACATGACAGTTTCCCCTGCAAAAAAAAAAGAGACATGACAGTTGTATAACAAAAACAGAATTCATTGGCCACACATGATATTCATTATTTTCTGATAGGCAAATGCATTGTCTAGAGGAAACGCTTAGAGGTTGACTGGTTAAGGGTGCTACCCTTCAGTACAAACGGCCCCTGTCAGGGGATGATAATAATTAATACAAACTAGAGTATGTGGAGGAATTTTTTTTTCTTGCAAGCTAATTGGACGAAGCAAAGTAAATTGCCAGAACAAAAGAACAAGAACATTCGGGCCTGGCTTGGCATCGGTGTATTTTTATACACCTGTATTTATTTTAAAGGTGTATAATATCCCCCTCAAAAAAAGTGTATAATATCGGTCGCACTTAATTGATTTTTGCATGGAAAAGAAAACGATGGATCGAGCTCCGTACATATTACAATGGTATACGGCACGGTGAAACACCAATCCAATGAGGGCCCCGCAAAAAAAAAACAATCCAATGAGGGCCTAAGCATGCTGCTAAGTGCTAACAGAACAGCTATGTTGCTAGTGCTTGGGACGGCTCAGACCAGCACCGAAACATAGCTGAGCCGTTCGTGGAGTACCTGATCCACGCCCTGCCGTGACATTTAATGCATCACGTGTCTGCGCTATTTTATTTGATATACGCTTCAGAAATACAATGATGTGCACGGATTCAGATGTGAACGTCCGGCTTTGATTTCAGGAGCATCTGAGCCCAGGCTCAAAAACGAATATCCGTAGAAAACACTTGCATTAGACAGCACAGAAAGGAACACAAAATTAAGTAAAGTAGTGAAAAATATGACCCTGTTCAGTCAGGGTTTGGACGCGCATGGACACAATACCATCAAGCGGCCACTGTAAACTCCAACCTATTCGGGCGACTTTGAAAGTGAATGTCTGCAGAGTGTTCACGTCTCACATTTGAATTTTGAATACGGTTCAGAGCCTATAGCAGTACTGTTAATTACCGTTATGTCAAATGGTAATCCTTCTGATCTACTCCCTCCGTCCCATAATATAAGAACGTTTTTGAAGTGTCAAAAACGTTCTTATATTATGGGACGGAGGGAGTAGATTAAATGGTGAAACTGAATACAGCAGGAATATCAATCAACAAACATTCAAACTGAGGCTACAGGAATAAGAGTAAGAAATGACAATTGGCAACCAACAGAATGATGTCTCCGTACTGTTTCCAAGTTGCAATCCTACAACTATCTAGATTAATTGTGAAACTCAACATGTCAATCAAAAAGACTTCTGCTTCTTCCACTTGTAAGCAGCTGCCAATATCTTCAGGCCTGATGCCAGCGTGGCTTCACCAGGGAAGATATAATCAACGTACTCCTCGTACGCAACATTGGAGCCATCATCTGTGGGCAGTGGTCTCTTCCTCTTCACTTTCCTTGGCGCCTTCTTCTGCACTAGGGCGACATCACCAAGATCACCAAAACCCAACTCTTTTTTGAGCCATTCTTCCAGGAGCATTGCTCTTTCTTCCTTTAGCTCTGCAGCATTGGTCCTGAAATAGTCGAATGCCCTTTCAAAGACAGCTCGACACATCCGGACCCGCTCGATCTGCTGTTCCTGGTAACCAGCATCATTCTTATTCACCTCACTTCCATTGTCTTCTGCCAAGCCAGCTGAGGCCTCGAATTCGGCGTAGCTGATCCATACCTTCAGATGCTTTGTTCTATCAAGCAGTCTCTCGTAGAGTTCCCTTGCCCTACCAAACTCACCTTCATCAATTTCAAACTGCAAGTACTCCTTCCAAAGAACCTCAGGCGTATCAAGGGATGGCTGTGCGATACCAAGCTCATATACTGATCGAGCGCGGTCAGCCTCGCGAAGGCTCTTTTCGAGCTCAGCATACTTCCTCCAGGCATAACAGTTTGCTGGAGACCATTCAATATACTTCTCATATAGAGTTCTACAGCGGTCGAAATTGCCGAGGTGAAGCTCGATCTCAATGTACTCCTTGAATAATTTCCCCTTGGGCACCATACCTATTGCATTGCCAAGAATCCTCCGTGCAGCCTTCATGTTCTTCTGTCTTATCTCAAACTGCGCAGCCATCAGCCACAACTTCGCAAATGTAACCTTCTTGTGCGGAATGAGTTTCAGACACGCCCTATAGACCTCCCGGGTCCTCTCCATGTCCTGTGCATCAAGTTCCTCATACAGAGCATAGTTCATCCAAAGGTATATGTACCTCTGCCAGTACCGCTTCTCTTGTGCAGGGGGAACATTTGCGATAGCCCTCTCGTACACATCCCTTATCCTGTCCTTATTACCAGCGCTCTCCTCCAGCCTGATGTAATCAAACCATGAGTCGTAATTGAGTGGGTTATTCCTCACCTCATCTTCATATTGGAACCTCTGCTTGCCCACAATGGCATCGTCAATCCCCTCACGGTCACCAAATCGTTTCTCAAATGCCAGGAACTTCCTGTAAAGGTCCTCAGCCTTGCCCTTGGGCACTCTGTCAAGTGCATACTTGTATATCGCACGAGCCCGCTCCACCTCCCGGCGTTGTTCCTCGAACTCGGCAAACACTACAAACAGAACCTCCGCGTCTTCATCATCCACAAGCTGTTCCGATGCACGCTCATACACGCGCCGCGCCCGCTCTACTCCTCCATGTTTCATCTCGAACTTGGCATATCGGACGAACGTGTCGGGCCGTGGGTGCTCACCGACAAACCTCTCATAGATCGCCCTTGCGCGGTCAACCTCCCCATACCGCAGCTCGAACTTGATGTACGAGTTCCAGGCAGCAATGTCGGGACGCCATGCCATCCAGCGCTCGAAGAGCTGGCGAGCATTGGCGACGGCACCAAGCAGCTCCTCCATGTGGATGTACTTGTGCCACAGCTGGTCGACGCGGGGGAGGAGCGAGACGGCACGGTCCCAGACGTTCCTCGCGTGGCTGACGCACCGGCTGCGCATCTCGAACTCGGCGTACTTGAGCCAGAGCGCGTGGTCGCGGCGGGCGGCGTCCAGGTCCAGGGCGCGCTCGTAGACGGAGCGAGCCCGGGCGAGGTCCCCCTGCCCCTCCTCCCACCGAGCATACTTGACCCACGCCGGGACGCCGCCGCGAGTGACGAGGCCTTCGAATCTCTTGCGCTCGCCGAGCCGGTAGTCCGCGAGCTCGTCGGCGTCGGTTATCCTCTGCTTGGGCGGGCGGATCTCGGGCTCCTGCCGCTCCCGGGCCTCCCGGAGGATCTGCTCGGCGGTGATCTGGACCCCCGCTGGCGCCTTGTTCTTCACCCGCGTCGCGCGGGGGAGCCTGACCTCCGTGTCGCGGTTCGTGAGGAAGCCGAGGCTCGCTTGGTCCGCGCCGCCGCCTCTGCGGGTGGTGAGCGCCATGACCGGTCGCTGGTGTTTGTGCTAGGGTTAGGGTGTCGGGAGGAGAGGGATAATAGGGGGCCGGTGGAAGGAGGCCGCGCGAGGGGCGGGGCAGATCGGTCGAGCACACGAGCGTCTCGTGGAGTCGTGGCGCTCGATCGAGTCCCGTAGTACCGCCGTTCAAGTTCTTTTTCGGGAAGAACTTTTGCGCGTAAAATAGGAGAAAAGGGTCCGAAACAAACATGAACACGGTTTGGGACTCGGGGGTTGGGACAACCCGGCGCTGCAAACTCAACCCCTGACAGACCCGTCAAAAAAAACTCAACCCTGACAGCGCGTCCTCCTTACGTTCTACTCGTAAAATATTGAAGTTTTAGGTTTGTCACTAGCAAGAGAGCCCATGCGTTGTAACGAGAGAGAAAACATAACGCACACTCTTAACCCAACAACCATCACCCAAGATCATAATAGGTCCATCTCCTTTATTTTTGTGAGGCATCATATTTGTGTTAGAGTACACTGTATATACGCCGTACATGTGAGTGCGTGTGATCGTGGGACACGATCAGTGTGTAGTGGCGCACGATCGCCTCGGCTGTGGCCTTCTGTAATCTGTATATTAACCCCAGCCGATGAGCTAATGAATGTGCGTTGAGTCTCATTGCTTCTCCCTCAAACATGGTATCAGATACCCCTGACCCGATCAATCCCTTTGCTCCGGTCCTCGATCCCTCTTCCGCTGCCATGGGCGATGCTCCTCCTCCTCCTGCACCTGACGGCCCTGCCGCTCCCGTCGCCCCTGTCCCACCTCCTCCTGCGATCCTGCCTGCCGTGCTGGTTGCCGCTTCGCCGCCAACCGTCGTCGTGCCGCCAGTCACTACTCTCCCCTCGCCGGTCTTGCAGACGATCGACATCCGCCGGCACGTGCCTGTCACTCTGGATCTCCTCGTCGGCAACTACGCGCAGTGGCGCCGCCACTTTGACACGGTCATTGGCATGTTCGGGCTACGCGACCACGTCGACGCCGACGCCGTCCAGCGCCCCGACGATCCCGAGTGGGTGATGGCTGACCATGCCGTCCTTCACTGGCTCAACACCACCGTCGCGCCGGACCTCCTCGACGCCGTGATGCAGAACGAAGACACGACGCTCACCGTGTGGGCGGCCATCGACGGCATCTTCCGCGACAATCAACTTGCCCGCGCCGTCTACGTCGACGCCGAGTACCACGCCGTCGTGCAAGGCGACATGACCATCATGCATTACTGCAAGAAGCTCAAGTCGTACACCGACCAGCTGCGTGATCTCGGCCAGCCCGTGGACGACACTCAGCCACTCTTCCATCTCCTCTGCGGGCTCGGGCGCCAGTACCACGGGGCCATCCCGCACCTCACGGCGCGGACCCTGCTTCCCTCGTTTCTTCAGGCGCGCTCCTTCCTCCTGCTTGAGGAACTTCGTGCCGAACAGAGTGCGCGCCAGCAGGGGACGCACGCCCTGGTCGCCGGGCGCGGCGCGGGCGTTCCTCCTCTGCCCCCACCTGCCTCGCCACCGACGCCGTCCCCGCCCTCCTCCGACACCGGCACCTCGCGTGGACGTGGCCGCCAGCGCCGCCGCGGTCGTGGTGGTGGAGGCGGCTCTCCCTCGGCCCCGTCTGGCGTCCCACGCCCGGGCGGTCTTCCTGCTCCTGCTCCAGGAGCCAACTCCTGGACTGGGCTCGTACAAGCCTGGCCCATGCCGTGGCGTGCTTCGGGGGCTGGCGTGCTCGGCCCCCGCCCCGGCACTCCACACCAGCAGGCGATGTTCGCCGCTCCCCATGCTCCAGCCGCGAGCGCGTACAACTACGGCTACGGCTCCGCTCCGCCACCTCCAGGCTATGCCGCGCCGCCTCCGTATGGCGCCCCTGGTGGACCGGTCGCGCCGTACCAGCCCCTGGGCATGGCCTCGCTGCAGGCCACCCTTCACAGCGCCACTGCCGGGCCGTCTTCCTCTGGCGGCTCCTCAGACTGGTATATGGATTCCGGCGCCGCGTCTCACATGACCAACTCCCCTGGTAATCTCCACACTATTTATCCTTCCAGTTCTCACTCTCACATTATCGTCGGCAGTGGTGAGCACCTGCCCATCACGCACACGGGTGTAGGCTCTCTCATCACCGGCCTTCTCCTCTCCAACTGCGCAATGTGCAACTTGCTCCATCTCTTATCAAAAATCTTATGTCTGTTCGTCAGTTATGTCGCGATAACCCTGTTACAGTTGAATTTGACTTGCTTGTCTTCTCTGTTAAGGACCTTCGAACTAAGGCGGCGATTCTCCGATGTGACTCCCCCGGTGATTTGTATCCTGTCGCAGCTTCTTCCCCGGTGCACTCCCCGTTCGCTGGCGTTGCTGCTGTCGATCTACTTCATCAGCGCCTTGGGCACCCTGGTTCTGCTTCAGTTCAGCATGTTGCTAGTCAGCTTCAGTTTAGTTTCAGCAAGTCTGCGTTACATCTGTGTGATGCCTGTCGCGTAGGGAAACACACTCGTTTACCTTTTCATCAGTCCAATAGTTGTACATACTTTCCCTTCCAATTGTTACATCTTGATGTATGGACCTCGCCCGTTGTTAGCATCTCGGTTTATTAGTTCTACTTGGTAATTCTCGATGATTACATCCATTTTGTGTGGACTTTCCCACTGAAACACAAGTCTGACGTGCCTCTCATCTTGTGTGCCTTCTTTGCATATGTGCGCACTCAGTTTCAACTACCCATTTTTTCTCTTCAGACTAACAACGGGCGTGAATTTGACAACGCTTCTTCCCGTGATTTCTTCGCAACGCATGGCGCTGTCCTTCGTCTCTCCTGTCCTTACACCAGTCGGCAAAACGGTAAAGCAGAACGCATTCTCCGTACCCTGAATGATAGTGTGCGCACTCTCCTTCTGCACGCCTCCATGCCACCTCGCTTCTGGGCTGAAGCCCTCAACACTGCTACCTTTATGCTCAACAGACGACCCTGTCACACCAGCACACCGCGCACACCTCATGAATTGCTGCTCGGCGTCGCTCCTGACTACGGCCATCTCCGCGTGTTTGGGTGCCTTTGCTACCCCAATACCACTTCCACCGCACGTCACAAGCTTGACTGTCGCTCCACTGCGTGTGTGTTCCTGGGTTATCCCCCTGATCACCGTGGGTATCGGTGTTTTGATCCTGTCTTGCGGCGCATGCTCACTTGTCGTCATGTGTATTTCCATGAAGACATCTTCCCCTTCGCCACTACACCACCCACCACTCCACCTGCAGCTGCCCCTGTACCACCTGCGGCTGCCCCTGTTTTGCAGGTTCTCCATCGCCCTGCTGTCCCTGCTGCGCCCGGCCCGGTCGCCGCGCGCGAATCGCCGCTTTTAACAGGGGCCGCTGGATCTTCGGTGGACCGCTCGGATCTGTCAGACTCGCGCGCGCGCTCGGTGCGTTCGAACGAGACCGTCCGATCTCCATCGCACGGCTCTACTTCATCGTCTGCCTCACCCTCGACTGTCTGCAGTTCTGATTCAGAAACTGCACCGCGCGCTCCTTCTGACGACTCGGCTGCGTCGACCTCGCCTCCGACTACGCTACCGCCGTCTCCTCCGCGTCAAATGGTCACGCGAGGGCAGGCCGGCATCTTTCGGCCCAACCCTCGCTACTACGACGCCTCCACCGCCTCGCCGAGCACTGCGATCTCGCCGCTCCCCAGCTCCGTCCGCATCGCCGTCCGTGATCCTAACTGGCTCGCGGCCATGCGGGAGGAATTTGCGGCCCTCGTCAGCAACCGTACCTGGGAGCTCGTGCCTCAGCCTCCCCGGGCGAACCTCATCACCGGCAAATGGGTCTTCCGCCACAAAACTCGTGCCGATGGCTCGCTTGAGCATTATAAAGCTCGGTGGGTGGTCAGAGGCTTTCATCAACGCGCCGACGTCGACTACGGTGAAACTTTCTCCCCGGTGGTCAAGCCTGCCACCATTCGCACTGTGCTCACCATCGTTGCCTCGCGCCGGTGGCCTGTCCACCAGCTCGACGTGAAGAACGCATTTCTCCACGGCACGCTCGACGAGGAGGTTTATTGTGTGCAACCAGCTGGCTTCGTCGACCCCGCCAAGCCCGATCATGTCTGTCGGCTCACAAAATTGCTCTACGGCCTCAAGCAGGCCCAGAGAGCCTGGTTCTTGCGCTTCGCCGGATTCTTGCGGGCGATCGGCTTCACTGCCACGCGCTCGGACTCGTCACTATTCACCTACGTATCCAGCAATGACGCGGCCTTCTTGCTCCTTTATGTCGATGACATAATCCTCACTGCGTCCACGCCGGCTCTTCTTCACCGCATCTTCGCTCGGCTCGCCGCGGAATTTGCAATGAAGGATCTGGGTCCACTCCACTTCTTCCTTGGCATCCGTGTGATGCGCTGTGCCGCCGGCTTCTTCCTTTGTCAGGAACAGTATGCTGAGGACATCCTTGAGCGTGCTGGCATGGACTCCTGCAAGTCTTTGCCGACACCCATCGACACCAAGGGCAAGCTGCCCTAGACTGACGGGCCGCGCGTCGCTGACCCCTCCGCGTACCGCAGCCTCGCCGGCGCTCTTCAGTATCTGACGATCACGCGCCCAGAGCTTGCCTACGCAGTGCAGAAGATCTGCCTCCACATGCACGATCCACGGGAGTGCCACCAGAACTTGATCAAACGAGTCCTGCGCTACGTGCGTGGCTCGTTGTCGCTCGGGCTTCATCTTCCTGCTTCGTCTACGCTGGAACTCCGCGCCTACACCGACGCTGACTGGGCTGGGTGCCCTAACACCCGGCGCTCCACCTCCGGCTTCTGCGTCTATCTTGGCGACGCCCTTGTTTCCTGGTCATCCAAACGCCAGGCGACGGTGTCCCGTTCCAGCGCGGAAGCTGAGTACAGAGGGGTGGCCAACACCGTCGCTGAATGCGTGTGGCTTCGTCAGCTGCTTGGCGAGCTTCTCCTTCCTCTCCGAGCAGCGACGATCATCTATTGCGACAATGTTTCAGCTGTGTACCTGTCGGCGAACCCAGTTCATCATCGGCGCACGAAACATGTGGAGCTTGACATCCACTTTGTCCGGGAGCGCGTCGCGCTGGGTGAGTTTTGCGTCATCCACGTCCCCACCACACAGCAGCTGGCTGATATCATGACGAAAGGGTTGGCCTCGGACATTTTCCTCCAGTTCAGGTCCAGCCTTTGCGTCGCCTCCACCGACGTCACGACTGCGGGGGGGGGGGTGTTAGAGTACACTGCATATACGCCGTACTACACCTGTATTCAGTCAATCTCTGTACATGTGAGTGCGTGTGATCGTGGGACACGATCAGTGTGTAGTGGCGCACGATCGCCTCGGCTGTGGCCTTCTGTAATCTGTATATTAACCCCAGCCGATGAGCTAATGAATGTGCGTTGAGTCTCATTGCTTCTCCCTCAAACAGTTGCCGCTTATCCTTCTTCTCACCCTTGCCGGCTATGGCCTCGGTGTTCACAAAAAAATGTGTTTGAATATGTTTAATCCTAAGGCGTCTCTCTCCCTCTCCCTCCCTCCCTCTCTCTCTTCCTCTCTCGCTTTCTCTCACTCTCGAGATGAGAAATCTATTGTTTTCCCCTGCAACATTTTTCAGAGGTATGCATGTATAGTTAAGATGTTTTCTTTTCCCTATATTGTTATAGTGGGGTGTTTATTTGCAATCCGGGTCGCCGCCAGTACGAAAGGAAAATGGTTACGCTATAAATTATAAGTTTGCTCCCAAAATGAGATTTAAAAATATTTAACAGGTAAAATTAACATCATATTTAGATTTCACATATTTTTCTAATAAAATTTCATATATAATGTGTTAAAATCGAAGTTACGGTTTAAAAGATATGGATAATTTAGAAAATCATTTATTTGACGTAAATATATTCTAAAATAATATTTAAAAATACTTAACATGTGAAAATAATCTCATATTCATATTCTACATTTTTTTAAACAAATTTCATATATAACATGTTCAAATCGGAGTTAGAAAAATGTAAAATAACAGTTCAGGTGTGACTTAAATCAGGACTGCGGGTTGATTTCAACAAAACAGAGGGACTTTTGTGTAAACCATGAAAAAACGATTTGTTTTAACTTAAAACAGAACTGCGGGTTGAATTCTCTGAAATAGAGGAACTTTTCGGAAAGATGCCATAACGGACGAAAGAAACCCAATTTGCTTTATTATTAGGTAAAGATAAGTCAAACCTCTTTAAGTTTGACCATGTATACATCATATATATAGTCTGAAAAGTTCAAAAAATATATAGCAGTATGAAAATATATTTTGTGAATAATCTAATGAAACTAATTTGGTGTTATAAATATTGGTATATGTTTTGATAGACCTGATAGGACTTAATTAAGTTTGACTTAGAACATGTCACATCCCAATTTTTAAAAATTTAGGCTATACACATAGAAACATTACATTCCTCTATTTCAGTGCATATTTGGAGTTTTGAAAATCAAAATGACCATTTCTTAAACCTAAAACCATTTGGAATTTAATTGCTGGGCATATGGTTTTTTTTATGCATATAAAAACCTTTTAAAATTTTGCACAAGGGCAAAATATTTTCCTAAGATATATATTTACCCTAGTTTATGTGAATAGTTTGTGTTCAAAGACTTTGAAATGGTTTGAATTTGGGTTAATTCAAACCATACTTAAATCATGGGTCACAAAGAAAAACAAAAATACAGAGAAAAAAAACACAGGCGCAACCACGCCAACCCAACTAACGTGCCCAACCGCGAGCGCGTGAGCATTTAGACATAAAAAACAAACCAGTACGCGTGATCTAATCGCAACCATCTACGAGAGATCCAACGGTAGTCGCACCCATGCACACCTTTCTCACTTACAGGCGGCCCCCACTTGTCAACTTAGTCAACCTCCCACGAGAAGCCATGTTCTCCCAACCACTAGTCCATGTTCTCCCACCCCATTAAGGTTTGAGGTCATGCCCTTGACTGTCCGAGCTCCATGCCGCCCACATCGCCTATTCTTTTTCTCATATTTTCCACCTATCAAATACTTCAGCACTCTTTATTGAAACAACAGAAAGGAAACAAACTAGTTCTTCATCTACCTTATTTGCATGGGTTGCCTCCCATGAAGCGCTTTGTTTTTGGTTAGTAAGCTCGATTGTAGTGACGGTTACTTCTCCTTTGGTGTGATAATCTCAAGCCCATAGCTCTTGATATTTACCATGATACCCTCCTACATACATCTTCATCTTTTTTTTCTGGGGTAGTGTCTAACAGGTGGATTCTACATCCGAAGGTCAAATCTCGCATTTCTTTCAAAAACATTGATGATAGCTATTATAGGTCTCAGAAATGGCATACCAAATATAATGGGAGCAATGGGATCCTCAAACATATCAATGACAACAAGACCAATCATAACCGGACAATCATTAATTTAAATGACTACTCCATGTTTAATCCCTATCATTAATTTCTAAAAGGTTCCCAGATTTTATTTGGAGTGGTTTTCCCTTTTTTTCAGCGCCAGTTTTGTATGTTTTTTCTTTTTCATTTTTGTCAAATTCATGAACATTTTCACAAATTTGTTAACTTTTATTGACTTTGATTTTTTCAAAAATATTCATGTTTTGAATCCTCTCAAATTTTTGAGCCTTTTTTTGAAATTTTGTTAACTTTTTTGAAAAATGACTTAAACTTTTTCCATTATTCTAAACTTGTTTGAAATTCATGAAATTTTATAAAATTCGTGTTTTGTTGAAATGTCTTTAACTTTTTAAGATTTGTTGAACTTTGTATTTCATTCTTGTGAACCATTTTTCTTTCTCCAAAAAAGTAAACTCTTCGTGCTCAACTGGTCGTCGTTCGACGGTCGCTGGTCCATGAGTCAACCGATATAGCTAAAATGCAGCTGGGCCGACCTATATATAAGCTTAGCTCAGCTGGCGCCAAAGGCGTTGTATATGAGCTCTCGCGACGCGCTGTGTATTGCTCGAGCCATACACAGCAATGAAGGATTTGGAGCGCTTAAGAGGAATTTCCTAAGGGATGCTCATTGCGACGGACTGTTGTGGTTTTGCACAAGGAATTCAGCGAACAAGGAGCAGGGTCGGCCCATTTAGCAGCGACCACTGAGCTGTGCGTGCATTTTACAGAATCTAGCTTCGGGAAAAGATTCTTGTCCGATTTTGGGAACCTTCTAGAAGGTTCCCGAACCAGGTTTTCCAGCTCTTTAGTTGATTCTTTTTCTCTTTGTAATATTAATTTTTTGTGTGTTCCTGTTCTTTTCCTCGTTCCTTTTTATTTGTAAATTTATTTTTCTATTCAAATAAGGTTCGGGAACTTCGAATGTTTATTACAAAAAAAATTAATGTTTCTTTTCAGAAGTCGCCTAGAATTTAAAAAATGACCCCATTTCCATTTTTTTTAATAAATTCAAAAAATATTCGATTTTTCTAAATCTTCATTATTTTTTAAAAAGGTTCCTAATTTTATAATTTTGTTCGTAAATTCAAAAATTATTTGCATTTTAAAACATGTTCGCATTCTAAATTCAGTAATTCTTCAATTTGTTCAAATTTCTTCTTAATTTTGGATTTTTTTTTCATGTTTCCAAAAAATGGTTGAAACTTTCAAAAACATTCATGTGTTGAATTTCAAAAAATGTCTCTATTTTTAAATAAAATAACAAATTCGTAAATTGCAAGGTTATAACAACCGTGATATAGTATCACTTATCCGCCTGCCACAGCCTATGCGAATGGTCAATTATTTGATGCAAAAGTGAACATAAAGGGGACCTTCCCGCTCCCGGATCCTATTTCGGGCCCTCAGCTCCACTTACAGAAGTTTTAGCTAACCGGGGCACACCCCCGCTCAGTATTAGGCTTGGCCCATTTACTATTTTTCCGGCAACAGCTTGCGTGCGATGTTTGCTCATTCGCCGGGGCAGTCCTTTTTCTGGTTTTTCAATTCGGCTCTTTTTTTCTTATTCTTATTCCTTTTTCCTTTTTCAAATTTTGTGAACATTTTTAGCCCCTGATCTTTTTTCAAATCCGTGAACTTTTTTCAAGAGCATTAACTTTTAACTCTAGACCTTTTTCAAATTTGTGAATTCTTTTCCAAACTTCATGAATTTTGTTTCAAATATGTGATATTTTTTCCAAATGCATGATTTTTTTTTCATATTTTATGAAATTTAGCTCTCTTTTTTATAAATTCCTAAACTTGTATGCATTGTTTTCTTTCCGATTCATGAACTTTGAGCTCTTTCTATTGAAAATTTGTGAAATTTCATGAACTTTTTAAATCCATGAACTTTTTTCTAACTCATGAACTTTTCTCAAATTAGTGAACTTTTCAATTTCATGAACGTTTTACAAAATTTTGTGAACTTTTCAAATCCATGAACATTTTTCAAACTCAAGTTTTTTTCTCAAATTGGTGTACTTTTCTCAATTTCATGAACTTTTTTGAATTTGGGAACCTCTTAGAATGGATGAACATTTTTTTGCACGATCATGAACATTTTTTAAAATATGTAAATTTCAAATTATGTTCATACTTTTTTTAAGTTACATTTTCCAAAATGTTTTTAAAAATAGTAAACAGTACAATAAGTAGTGCAATAAATAGCACGGCTACATTTTATCTAAAATTACTCGCGATGCAATCTGTCGCTAGTGCTAA
>NC_041389.1:475589973-475695007 GCF_002162155.2 Triticum dicoccoides
ATACATTTCACTGCGCTACGCGTTCATGGGGCGAGCCGCCAGGTGCTTTACTGAGCGAGAGCTCCCCTTTGAGGCGCTAAAGGCATGAAATAAGAGGTGTTCCCGTTTGAGAGCTCCCGCTCAACGCTCGTGAGCGCTAAAATGAGGAGCTTTCATTGAAAGATTCGTACAAAAGGGTCGGCCCATTCCCAGGTGAAGAGCGAACATAATCTAAAATGTCATGAAAAATGTTGGGTTGGATGGAGTCAAACCCCCGACCTAACACTGGATAGCCGCGTCGTGAGCCACTGCAGCTAAACTTAAAGTACAATGGACAGCGGCAGGGTCCTTTTTTTAATCTTCCTTACAAAATGAATAATGTTTACCTGAACATATTTCAAAACTTGAAAAAAAAAATGAAAAAAGATTTAAAAAAACACGTGAACAGTTATTAAAAACATGAACAAAAAATGGAAATTCAAAACATTTATTGAATTATTTAATGTACGATGAATAATTTTGAATATACATTGAATATTTTTTTAATATACGCTGAACAATTTTTACCTACACAGTAAAAACTTTTCTGTTATATGTAGAACAATATTTACAACACACTGATATTTTTTATATGATTAACAATTTTTAAATACATTGAACTATTTTTTAATATATGTTGAACAACTTTTAACTACACATAGAATAATTTTGTGATACACGCTAAACAAAATTTAAATACACATAGAACATTTCATGATATATGCTGAATATTTCTTTTAAAAGTGAACAAAATTTTAAATTTATGAACAGTTTTTAACATCACGAACAAAATTTGGAATTTCAAACATTTTTTGAAAACAAAGGAGAAGATTAAAAAGGAAAATGGTTAAATAAAATAAATCAAAAAGAAAAAAAATCGAAAAGTCCAAATCTCGAACCATTTTCACCGTTGAATTCATTGTGTCGAGATTTTCAAAACTAGATCTCATATTGATAGGTTTTGACGAACTTCTATTCACAAAAAATGGACGAAAAAACCGGACCAAGAGGACATTTTTCTCTTTCCAAGAGACACGGTCGTGCCTCTCGCGAAAGGAAAAAAAAATAGAAAACATGTTTTTTTTTGTTTCCGAGAGGCACCGACATGCTTCTCACGAAAGAAAAAAAATAAAAAATATCTTTTTTCTGTTTCCGAGAGGCATGCCCGTGCTTCTCGCCAAAGCAAAATCGTACCTCACGCGGAAGAAAACATAAATAAAAAACACATTCTTTTTGTTTTCAAGAGGCAAGGCCGTGCCTCGCGCGAAAGCACAATCGTATCTCTTGCGGAAGAAAAAAATTGTGTTTTTTGCATCAAAAATTTATTTGTCCAAAAGCTAAGAAAAATCAGTGAAAACCAAAAAAGTCATAAAAAACTGTTTTAAAAGCTAAAAATGCGTGCGAAAAAATAAAATAAAATAATTTAAAAGGAACACACAGAGCGCGACACGCGACAGCGACTGAGAGCGTGAAAGTAACGCGCTCCCAGTCCATCCGAAATGATTGTTGGGAGGTTTACGAAGAAGCGTTTGCCAACTAGTTGACCCACTGTTTAGGCTCAAGCCGAACACAAATTACCCGTATGGCCTGGAAACAGCCTCGCGGCCTAGCACACCCGAATGGTCAGCTCGATCGGGCATGTTCTGTCACGACGTCTTTTCCCTTTCGGGCGAACCGACCGACCGGCTGAGATCACCACCACATGCCCTATCAGGCTAATCACCTCTTCCCCGGCCGACAGTGCGCCGCGTCTCTGACCGGCCGGGAGTTTCGCGCTGATTAATCACTTTTGTGTTCCGCGCTGATCGCCCGGCCAACAGACTCACTCTTGTTAACTTTTGCGGAAGTGTTGACTTTTGCCATGAGTTCTGATTTTCCTGCAGTCGCACATGATCGACCGATCGGCGCCGGCCTCGGCCTGATCCAGGCACGCTGCCTGGTCGGCGCCGGTAAGGGCTGGTAATTTCGTGCAGGCATGGCATGCAGCCGTCTCAGTAAGAATACTAGTAGTAGACCGGAAATCGGTGCTGACCATCAATGAGATAGCGATAGATCGCTGGATCGCGCGTGCCGTGCTATATACGTGCACGCAATCCCGGCTCAGATATGTTCAGAGGTTATTGGTGAACCATGCACAATCGAGAAATAAGATCTTCGGTCATCCTCCCGCCTCCTCAGCCGCTCGTGATCGCTGACCGTTGGATCGAAGCGCTTAATCGGATCTAGATCGTCGGATCCAGCCCTGGAGTGACCTCATCCGTCGGATAAAAATAAGTTACTATTGCAATGAACAGTTTCACCTTCACCGTGCCACCGCGTGTAATTACGCTGCCCCGCCGAGGGCATTTCGGTCATTTCGCGTGCAGGGGTATAAAAAGGGGGCGCTGATGTGGGGTGACCTACCCGGCTCCTCCCTCCCGCACTCGCCGCCGCCTCCTATCCTCCCCCGCGCCCCGCTCCTCCCGCACTCGCCGCCGCCTCCTCTCCTCCCCCGCGCCTCGCTCCTCCTGCCTCGCCGCCACCTCCTCTCCCTCCGAACGCTCGCCGCGCCCACCTTCCTGCCCTACGCCGCCGCCATCTCCGTCGGCGCCCTCCTCCTCTCCACCGGGGCCGAGGTAGCACGAGGCGCCCCTTCCCCTTCCAAAAGCTCGCGCTCTTCCTCTCTTCCCCGCCCCCTCGCGTCGCTGGCCGCCAGCCCGCCGACTCCTTCGCCTCCGGGAAGCACCGCCTTGTTTGCTCCTGTTTGGCGGCGGCCGTTATCGAGCTCGAGCCCGGGCGCCGCGGCGCATTATTGAGCACGACTGCGGCCTGAAGCGGCGGGGGTAGAGGCGCAGGGCGAGGAGCACCCGCCAGAGGCGCTCGATGTGGCTCCCTCGTCACTCCTCCTTCTACGCTGACTGCAGGTGCTCCCCCGTGGCCTCTCCTCCTCCATCGCTAGGCAGGGCTCGGCTGCAGTTCTGCTCCAGGCCCTCTCTCTCTCTCTCTCTCTCTCTCTCTCTGACTGTTACTGCATCCATCATCTAGGAACCGCTACTCTTGTGTAATATTTTTCGTTAGATTTGTTATCTACCGGTGCTCATCTAGGTCTTCTGTTGCCGTTCGATTTGTTGCTGTTCTAGGGTTAGGATTTGCTATTGGATTGGTGACTGCCGTGAGTTGATAACATATCAGGTTACTATGATCTCCCGTCCCTATTGATCGAGGTTGCTTTGCTAGTTCTGCCTTTGCTCGGCCATCCCATTACAGGTGCTCATCTTATCCCGTCTTTCTCTATCCGTATTTTATTTTAGCTCCTGTATTTTGATCATGGATTGTGCCTTAATAAATCTACTATTATTGTTAGGCTTTTTCTTTGTGAGGGGGGGGGTTGCTTAATTTTGGTTTTCATTGTTAAAATATTGTGCTGCTCAGTTACTTTGTTTTGCCAGTCATTCACCTATTTTACTAATAATGGACTATCTGTTGAGTATCTTTTTTTGGAGCTAATCTTATATTTTCTTCAGGTTGCCACCAATGGGAATACAGCCAGTGGACTGGTTTTGCTTGTCAGCGACCAGAACAAGAACAAGTCAGATCTATCTATACATATTCAACTTTGGGGATGATTGGAGGCTCTGTGTTCATAGTTTATATGGGTCATCTTTATATCTTGGCCATGGTGTCTGTGAGAGCTTTTTAACCTACTCAAAAGATAGCAAAGAGAAGCAATTGTCAGGGCTCAGGGCTCAGGCTGCTAATTTGGTAGCTTATAGGGCATTCTGATTATACTATTATTTTGAACCAGAAAATTGTCAATGACTACATATATTTTTGTGGGAACAAGTTTCATCACTTCTTCACAGACACTTCTTCACGACATTCTTAGTCGTGAGCTTGGTAACAGCTTAAACTTCACATCACTTGCTGTATAGGGTTGTCAGCAGCATAATAAAGTGTCTGAAGTTTATTCGCTATTTTTCTTTATATTGCATGTAAGACTCAATAAATTTTTCAGTATGCAAATAATTTCCATTGATGACGATTTGTTTAAAATCTTCCATGTCGTTTTAAGAATATTTTTATCTTATTACGTTGTTCTAACATATTAATATGTGTAAAGAGCTTATCGAAATCAGAGTAATAGACTATCATACCCATGACATTCACAATCTGCTTGGTACTGAATATTGCAGGGAGATGCACAGTACATATAAAACTATGTAGGAAAAACTGTTTCTTGCACATTTAGACGGATTGTGATATAACTTATATATTCCATTTCACTTTACTTTAGCATGCTGTACAATCCTGCTATCCATGGATGATTGGCCCTGTTTCTTTCATGCAGTCCATTTTCCCTTCAGGATATGTTTTGAAAACATGTTGTCATGTAGATTTGTGCAGTCATGGTCAACTGGTACAGATATGTATAGTTTCAAAAGAACATTACAGATATGTATAGTTTCAAAAGAACAATAGACAACAAATTATCGCTGACTTGCATCTCTCTTTTTGTTGTGTTGATTGCTTTTGCCAAGTCATTTTGTCCTTTACTATATTTAGTTATTTACGAATGCTTAACAATACCACTTTTGCTTGGCTATAGTAGATCTTGCAGGTTGTATGATTCCTTTTATGCATCCAAATTTTTATTAGTTACTACTGTATACTTCCAAATCTTGTTACTGAATCTGCTCAATAGTAGAAGAGAGTTCAGTTATCTGAATCATAGCAGCACACACATACACCGCAGTTCGTAATGTCATTTACTAGGGATTGCGTTAGGGTATTTTATTTCCATTATAAACTGATAATAATTATGAGTTTAGTAAGGTAACAATAATCGGTTATAGCAGAACATTAGATGTGGTATGCTTGTATGAGTAGAATGTAGAGTTTATAAATGAACCAAAATCTGAGAGCAGGAAGTGGTAGGTTTAATTTCAGTTAGAAAAATAGGTGTACTGCAGCATCATATATTCAGGTAATCCCTTGCATTTTTTTGCCATGTTCAATCTTTATACATCGTTTGTATATGCATAAAGTACACAACATAAACTGGAGTTCGTAGTGTCAGGAGTAAGAGGGGTGCAACTAAGTAGTAGCATGTTACAAGATAAGAACGGCTGTTTAGTTTAACAATGCCCTTTAACAGTGTAACTCCAAAGAGGTCAGATGAAATGAATTATTGATATATTTGAACTCTAGAGTATAAGATGCATCTTCCTACGCTTCCTGAGATCACGGTTATCGTACCTGTTTATTTGAGATATGCTAAGTGTTCCTTTGATAGTAGATGCAACTTGCAGCTATTGTGGACATTTGTTTGTTTGTGGGAAATTTTTATCTCTTCCCTACAGTCAAAGCTCATGTGCAATTTGGAGAGAAATGCACGCATGCTATCGCTACATTTGACGATTCCTTTTAGGCGAACAAACCTGGCTTTGTTTTGTTCCTTTTTGTTCTTTGTTTATTAATGTTAATTGCTCAGAGCGATCGTTCCCAAAGTAGTGTTGAACAATTAGTCATTTGCAGGTATCGAACCAACATCGGCTTACGTTTCCTGGTCATTTTTCTCTTGGAAATGGAAGTTGTTGCACTGAACTCTCTTCTACTATTGAGCAGATTCAGTATTCACGTATATTTTCATTAGCACAAGGATAGTTTTTATTGTGTTGTGGATGTGGGCAGCTATCGAAAAAAGAAAATAGGATGAGCGAGACTACTGCAGTGAGAGACGGTGGCCACGAGATCTATAGAGTAGATCCAAACTTGCTTTGTGGAGTAGTTCTGAGAGTAGATCCAAACTTGCTTTGTGGAGTAGTTCTAGATTTGCAACATCATGCTGCCTTGCAATTTTCCCTCTTCTGTTTGACCCCTTAACCTGTTTCTGGGATATCCCAAAAAAGTTGTTGTCCACTGTTTAGGTTTCTGAAAATTCATTGCATCATTTGTTCATTTCACTCGCATTTTCCACATGTTTTAATGATTAACGTTGTTCGGTTATGGATGATGCCATTCTGTAATGCAATATGATATGCCACTGATTGCTTCTCCACTGTCTGCAATCCTTTTAGGCATGGGAATGAGTTTGCACCTACTGTTGGATTCTTCCTTACTACCCACCCGTCTCAGGTACTTGTCCCTGTTCCAAATCAAGTTCATCACCTTTGAAGTACGGTGGTTTATATACCCCCTTTTATTGTGTACTATAGTTTGAGAGTTTTCTCCGGAACTGATGCTATAACTTCTTAAACTACAGTTACATGTATATCCGAGTCTGAATCAGATAACTCACAGTGCTCATGTGTATTTATGTATCAAGATCACATTTCCTGTTTATAGAGTGGTGGGTGAAAAAGTTCATCCGTTAGTGAAAGGAACATTTACTCTTCTTTGTTTTAGTGCTGTCTCCCTACTTTTATGGCAGAGAATGGTGTGGCACCGATGATTGATGGAGTAGGATTTAACCAAGCTTGGTGTTACCAAGCTACACCCGTTATCACCTGAAGTTATCTCATGCCAAGCGAGGATCAACATTGGGTACAAAGTTGAAGTCTTTTAATTTGCATACAGTAAAGCTGCTTGGTTCCTCATTCATATTTGGATCCACCTATTATTTGTTTCTATTGATTTATAAGTTATACTAATGAGATGTTTATTAAAAAATAGTTCCATGACTTCAGATAATTGATCGAGAATAGTGCTAATGAATTGTTTTGGCTTCCTATGCATTAAAGAAATAGTTCCATGACTATTATTATTGCATCATCTAATCCATGAATATAGACAATTAGATAATTTGTTCCTTGACCTGCTCTGTTTGGAACCTTATCTTCTCTGTTTTGGTGGTGAATGTTGAGGTGGTCCAAGCTCAAAACAGAAAAATGTTTAGGTGATCCAAGCTCGAAAAGGGAAAAAATGTCCACATGGTCCTTTTCCATGTGCTTGTGCTTGATATTCGTTTTTAACTGTGCAATCTTTCTTTTTTTCAAGAATGAGTTGGAACGTACTATCACTATAACACTGGGTTATGTTAATGCAAAATCTTTAAATGTGAGGATGCATATGTCCATTGGCGGGGTTACAAGTATGCTAAATTACTAATCATCTCCCGAATTTAGCGAACTTGCTTTTTACACGACGGCCTTCTGTTTGTTTCATCCTATTAGATGAAGTGTTCCAAATTTTGAGTAGACAACTTATTTACCTTTGTTTTTTTGTGTTCTGGGGATGGAAGAGAGCAGTTTCTTTCTGTATGAGTGTGACACTGCTTGCAGAGTAAAAGGTCATAGTGACAATGCCGCTTGGACTGCTTCTGGACTTCCATGGTGACACCAGGCTGTTCCAAGGCCAACCTGAGCTCCTCCTTGTGGTAATGTTAGCCGACAAGCTTCTTCTACCTCAACTATGTGGATGTTCGCCGGTGAGATATATAGTCTCTACATTTCCATCATGCACAGACTTTTTATGCATGATGCTTCCATGGATTAGGATATGAATTCGATGCTCTTACCATGATTTTACTTGTTTTTTGGTTTTCTTTTCCTTTCGTTCTGCCATTATATCATTATATCTCAATAGGTCCTACGACGGAGGTTGAAGGGTAGTTTGATTTGAATCATGCTTGGTCAAATCAATATAGTGGTTTTGACTTTATGAACAACCAGATCATTTCTCTGAATGCCTTGTGCATATATAATTAGCTCTCATCTTTGGTTTAACTTTGGAATGAGAGTATTCACTAGAGGAGATTCATGGTTGCAGTATCTAATTTTATTGGTCTGTTCTAACTTTAGAATGAGAGTAATCACTAAAGGATTGGATTCATGGTTGCAATATCTAATCTCTATTAATTTGCTTTTATATATTATGAACTTTAGTTTCTTTATATGCCAAAACAAAACCACTAATTTGGAAACCTCTGTCAGTGTTAAATAATTAGGCACATAATAAAGGTGAGATGCCTTTATTTGCTTCATCGCATAGTGTAATCAAGTTTTGTGAAGAAAATCTTGGAGGATATCTATGAATAGTAGGCTTATTATGTTTTCTGGGTGCCATGTAGAATAGTAAGATAATTTTTTTACTCTTATCTTTTATATTATTTTATGTTAAAGAGGTTACAATGTATCCAGATCACTGAATATTGTCCAAAGCAATTCTCCTTCATACATGCCAAATTATTTTCTCCCTATCCATGAGGCACACTATTTGAATAGTTTGCTAACACGATATGTCTTTTAGCAGATCCGTGTGTTGCAACATGCAAGCAAATCAAATGAAGGAGTGTGGACAAAGACAAAGTTATATATCAAGCAAATCGGATGAAGGCGTGTGGACAAAGTTATATATCTAATGGTCAACCATGTAGTTTACTACAGTATTATGCAGTATAGAAAACAGTGTAAATAAGTTAGCTGGGACTAATACTATGGCCTGCTTTTGGTTTCTATCATACCAAACTTTGCTTAGGTATTTCATGTCACATTTTATAACAAATGCGCGGATGGCATGTAGATAGTCATTTTTTTTATATTTTACGGGGTCATTACTGTTGTGAGTATCTACCATCGCCTACTCTTGGAGTAATATCAGATATATTTCCATCCTGAGATATATTGAGTGATAAATCTTAATAGAAAAAGAGTTATATCAGAAGTTTGATAATTGAACTTCTTTTGATTAATTCCTTGATACGTTTCCATCCTTAGATAGTCTCTACATTTTCATCCTGAGATACATTTTTTTTCTATTACCAGGTTAGCGAAAACGGGATTTCGTAGGAGTTGGGGTTCGGCAAGTAGCATCTCTTTGAAAGTCCAAACCATAATTGAGAGGCATTGTAGTTGTGGGTCAGTTCATAGATAATGCTATGTTTTATATGGAATACTTCAATGGTTTTATTACCGGGTTGGATATGAGTGCACCCGGATACGGACAAGAGATCAACGATAACAAACAATTGATCAAGCTTTGTAAAAGCGGCAGGGATCAGATAGTATCATATGTGTGCCATTGCCTTTGAAATTGAAAAGGGGAGACCGTCGCTCACTGTCCATAAGCTTTAAAATCGCAAGTGCGTCATTGTTTGCACATAAATCGTTCTATACAATGTATCTAACGGATTGACGGCATCAGGTTAATGTGACATGTCGCCTATGAAGTTGATTGACAAGGCAGCTGAATGAAGCAACCTATTAGTATGCCTAATAGTTATGGCTACGTAGTTTTTACCTTTTTATGTGTTCCTGCTCTTGGTACTTCCTCTCTCATGTTCGCGATCTTAGTACCAAACTTAATTTCAAGTGGTTTAGTTTTTGTGGTCTCATGAGCGCACTAAATCGAATGCTGCCTTATTTCTCGTGACGATGCCAAACTCAATGATGTTTTGCTCCTATTGCATGTGAATGTTTCTTCTTCCGATTAGTTTGTTGTATCCTGTTTGAATACGTACATTAAACGTGGTTTCCTACTAAATTGAGCATTACCTGCTTGGACACTTCGTTGTGACCGGCAACCTCGCGCCTTTCCGATCTAGTGAGATATGCACGCACGACACGAACCGGCCTGGAGGTAATTTCTCTCTCCTTTTTGAGGCCACCGACAGACGTTTCTTCCTTGCTCCGCGAGCACCCAAGAAATTGTACGCTGGTTGAACTATCTCAATTTAGCTTTGCGCTTGCAGTCCACGGGTGGTGGGGCCAGTCAGCCATCCATATACTCCCTCCATCCGAAAATACTTGTCATTAAAATGGATAAAAGGGGATGTATTTAGACGTATTTTAGTTTTAGATACATCTCTTTTTATCCATTTTGATGACAAGTATTTTCGGATGGAGGAAGTATATGATAACAATCTTACTCACGGCTCCACTTGTTTTTCTCCAGTGAAAATCATGATACTGTATCGCTCACGAATGCGATCTTCAGGTGCAAGATATGGTCAAAAGTAAACACTGAGTTTTTTAGAGGTGAAGCATCCTACGTACTGTCAGAGAAACTTATAATACTAGTACTACTTATTTACGACGCCGATAAAGCTACCAAGGGATCGTTCCATCATTCATCTTCCTACAGATTCCACACGTGAAAAACCAACACAAGAAAATACCACGGCTTTAATTTGCGGTGCCTCGGACAGTGAAAGCATCCGAGAACGACCGGGTGGAGAGATAAGAGTATACCTCGCCATGGGAAGCCCGGCCCGAAAAAGCCCGACCCGGCTCCCGGGCCGGGCTCGAGCCTAGATTTTGAGCCCGAAGGCTGGGCCCGGGCCTGTCATTTTTGCATTTCTTTGAAGGTCGGCCGGGCCGGCCCGAAGCCCGACGGGCTTTTATGTGTTCGGGCCGGGCTCGGGCCCAGAAAACAGGCCCGATGGCCGGGTCGGGCCGGGCTCAGGCCTAGGTTTTTTTCGTCGGGCTTGGCTAGGCCCGGCCCGAGGTATGGCCAGGTATAGATAAGAGCGACTCTAGTAGACCCCGCAAAAATTCGACCCGCAAAACGCGTTTACGGTTTCACGAAGCTCGCGTTTGCGGGTCGAAAACATGCGCCGTCGATCAGATACCGCATCTAAACCCGCATAATTTGAAAAAACGCTTTCGCGGGAGAAATTGCACAAACCTAGTTCATCACATCACATACTACACAGTTCATACATACTACATGATCAACAAACTAAGCATAGATCATACTACAATTTACGTTAACTATTAGCAGAGGGGGTCGGATCTGACGACGGCGAGGTCGCGGCAAAATGGCGACGCCGTGGAGGCCGAGCGACGCTCAATCCTCCTCGCCGGAGCTGCATAGGTCAATGTACTTCACCGCCTGCTCCGCGCGGATGCGGCGTCACTCCTCAGCCTTGTCGTTGGCGGCGACCGACTGCTGCCACTCGAGGGCTTCGAGCTCCTCGGCGTGGAGCCGGCGCTCCGCCTCCTCGCGCACGCTTCGCTCGGCGATGGCGGCGGCGACGGCGTCGAAGTCCGCGACGTAGTCCTCGGGCCCGACAACTCCACGGCGGCCGAGCGGAGCGGGCTCCTCAGGCTCCTCCTTCACCGGGACGAAGGCGAACGGCGCCGACAGCTCCGGCTCCTCGTCGTCCGACCACTCCCTCTTCACGGGGAGGAAGCCCGCGCCGGAGGACGAGGAGGGTCCGCCGTAGGAAGCTCTCGCGGAGGAGAATGATGCGCTACGTCGGTCGTACTCCTCCATCTCGCGGCAGTTGAAGCTCGGCGGCGGCGACATCCCGCAGTTGGTCCACCTCCGGGCGTCGCGCTTCCTCGCGCCGTCCGCCCGGACGCGTCGCTCACGCTCCTGGTCGCACTTACGGTCGGATCTGCTGTAGGAGCCGCGCCCGGAGCTCCACGTTCGCCCCTACATGGCGGCTGGAGGCGGGGCAGGTGGTCGCCGGTGGTGAGAAATTGCGAGAGGGGAAAGGGGAATCGGGTGGCTCGCGGCGGCGGGGATAGGGTTTGGACCCGCAAAAGGGTCGCGGAACCGCAGTTATACTGCTCGGTGCGTGCGGTTTGCGGGCTGCGGCAAAAAAAATTGCGGGCCGGGCGAGTATGCGGGCTCTGTTCTGGCCGGAAAATTGGGCCGAGCTCGCATACTCGCCGGAATTTTTATGGGCCAGGCGTTTTGGGGTGTGTGCTAGAGTATGCGGGCTCGGCGAGTATGTCACAATTGGGCCGAGCCCGCACACACCCCATGATGAAAAACATAAGAATATGTCACAATTGGACGGTATCGCCTTAAAAAAGTATGTACTTGCACAACCATTGCCAGATACCTACTGTAAATGTCGGAAGAGGAATTTTTCATCATGGATAACATATCCAACTAATTAGGGCCATAACATCAGCACAAAAAGACAACATCTTCACAAAGGGACAATGCAAGCGTGTTGTTGCAGGGTTTAGTTGGTGAAGGCAAGATGTCTGGTTTTCATCATAAACATGGAGCGATGTTCTAGTCGGCATCTTGGTGAGCGACATAACCGGGATCCTTCTGATCAACCTTCATTTAAAGCCGCCATCAATGTGAATATATGATAGTAACAAATATCAAAACCATGGGGAAACAACGTTGAATCTCTTTATGTTGCGTTCTCAACTCAACTCCTTTTAAATGCATGCAAGTTATCTTCTTTACGTTGCTCTACTTGTTTTTATTGTTCTAAAATTGCTATAATCTTAAAAAAAAATTGGAATTTGTGATATATTTGTCCACCCCGCGATCTCCTCACTGGAGTTATTTAAATCTACGATCTCCTCACTGGAGTTATTTAAATCTACGATCTCCTCACTAGAGTTATTGTCATTTTCCCCTCAATACCATATCCACACTGGAGTTATTTAAATATATCCTAGTAGGGTCAACAAAAGTAGAAGGTTGTGTACCAACATATGATTTTCCAAATTGACATGTTAATGCATTAATTTTGATAAGTTCGATTTATTTTGAATGATTTAAGGTGAGGTGTGGAAGTCACTATTATTTTGGGATGAATTGCACATCGTTATGCACATTGCAAGTCAAACCAAGAAACTAAATATGATACACAAATTACCATAAGTACCTTTTAAAAGTGCTAACATTTTACCTTACGCATAAAGTAAGCATGTTTACACTTTATTGTGCTAAGTGGTGCTAATTCAAGGCCAAGTGCAAAGTATGCATGAGATGTCAACTGATTGGTGACCCCAAGAACATGAAAGACATATTTGGTCATGAAAGACGAGTAATCACAAGACAACCCACACATAGATACATTTCATATTCCGGTTTTTTCTACTATTTTTATTTATTTATTATGTAGACAATTATCCATTTTCATTTACTTCCACGTAAAATAGGTAAGTGTACATTCTAGAAACATTGATCAACTTCATAGCTACCTGCCATGGTATTTAGGAAACTATAATAGACACGAAGATCATCATATATTTACAATTAGTCTAAGTAGCACAAACTAATCTTTGAACACTTCCACGTTTTTGCTGTCCCATTGCTTCTACTCTAGAATATTTTAGCTAAACAATGAAATAGATAAGTTGCACTGTTCAAAACAAAACAACTGAATCAAACTCCTCCGGTATATGTTTTAACTTTTAAGTTTAATAAAATTAAATTTCTCATGGCCAATCTTAAAATTGTATAATACTCCCTCAATTCCAAAATATAGTGCGCCCGCGCTTCCCGAGGTCCAACTTTGACCATAAATTTAACCAACGAGATCGACTGCGGTGGGAGAAAAAATTATATAATTGAAAAATTCCTTTGAATACGAATTCACTGGTATAACTTTTGCTCCCGCTGCAGTCAGTCACGTTGGTTAAATTTATGGTCAAAGTTGGAGCACGAGAATAGAGGAAGCACTATATTTTGGAACGGAGGAAGTAATAAAAAGTATATATTAATGTTTAGATGTGTCATTACGTAGTTGTCAAGTATAATACACAACTATAATCCTTAAGGTCATATGTATAAGTGCATCTAGTGCCCCTTAGTGATTTTGGTGTATTGAAGACTTATAGGTTAAGGAACTAATATATTTGTGAGTGTACACAGGCTCTATAAATCGATGAGGAGTTTGATATTTACAGTGAAAGTCGACCCCTAAAAATGAATGTCTTTGGCTGAAGACTTGGTTCCCCTGAAGACTTTGAAAGTGAAGAAATTGATGTGACCTTGAAGACTTCGATATTCATGCGAGGAATCTAAAGCGTGAAGACTTTGTTTTCGTAGTTTCATTTTCTTCTTCTTGAGTCATAGGAAACACCATACTGTTAAAGGGGGTCGAGGTAATACTAAGGAAACTGATTTCCATGTGATGCTCATCTTAAAATCATATACCTACCTAATCCTTCGAGTGAAGCCATTGGAAATCTCATATCAGTTCAGTCAATTTCTTCAGTGACAGAGACGAAGACCTTCTAGTCTCTGAGAAATTTGTCCTGACTGAGGAGTTAGGAATTCGCCAGTGCGGATTGCCTACACAGTGAGAAACATGATAGCCCTGAGGAATTCAAACCTCACATATTCGACCGTTGTTGTGCTACGCGCCAGTTGTCCCAAAAATATCTATCACCAAACGGTCATATCAGCCAAGGGCATTTATGTCTTATCATGTCGGGTTGCTCCCTAGGCTATAAATAGCTGCCCCTACAACCACTAGCTGGTTGGCTGCTCCGAGAGAAACTAACACTTGTCATTTGAGAGCATCCCATCCTCCGAGGACTTTGAGCGAAAATCATCAAGTGAGGAAAACCCAAATCCCAAACCCAAACCTACAAACCCCAAAGTGATTGAGCATCACTGAAGAGATTGTTCCTGTGTGGAACCGACGCTTGTTACCTTTGAGGACTGTGTATCCTCCAGACGGTTAGGCGTCATGGTCTGAGCATCCAAGAGGAATTATGGATTGCTGAGTGACCAAGTCTGTGAAGGTTTGGAAGTCACTTGTGAAGACTTACCACTACTGTTGGGCGAGATTTGCGTGATCTCAGCTCAAGGAGAATACGGTGATGACTGTGTGTCCTCGAGTTTAAATACTCAGCCGCTCCAACCAGACGTACAACTGTCACAGCAGTTGGAACTGGTCAACCAAATCATTCTCTTCACCAAGCCTACTAGTTCTATTTCCTCAACCGTTTCATTTCCTCAGTTCTGTGTTGATGAACCTGATCATTCCTGTTTGAAGACTTTGACTGAAGACTTTCTCTAATTCCTCAACCCTATTTATTTAGTCAGTTTGTCTTCATCCTTTTATCTCGTGTTTACGCTTACTGTACTCTGTGTTTTATCTTTCATTTCATCATGAAGACTGTGTTGTTGCTCTGTTATGCTTATACCTGAGTACTTATTCCGCTGCAAGTAGTTCTTCGCTTAGGAATTTCCTCACCCTGAAATTCCTCAGTGAAGAATTCATAAAAACCACATATTCACCCCCCTCGAGTCGATGTAACGCACTTTCAATTTGTATCAGAGCAAGGTACTCCCTTGTTCTGTGTGATTTTGGTTTAACCACCCGGAGTTTTAGTTATGCCGACTGCAGGAATGAGGAGTGTGTCCTGCCCCATCTTTGACGGTCATGAGTATCCCAAGTGGAAGGCCATGATGAAGAAGTGACTCATGGCGATGAACATCAAACTGTGGACCATCACTGAGGTTGGTCTTACCGATCTATGCAAGATGGCGGAGGCTGATGACATTCGCAAGTACACTCTACTCAACCTCACAGCGAAGGATGTCCTCTACTCTTGTTTGTCCCAAAATCAGTTCAGGAACGTCATGCATCTCAACCATGCAAAGCTTATCTAGGACCGACTCTCTGAGGTCTATGAAGGCCATCGTACTGGTCATGATCCTTGGTTTGAGGATTTCAAGGAATCACTCAAGAAGATGACTTTCGCACTGGATCGTCATCCTCTTCACCATGCCTTATGGCAAAGGGTGCCAAGGTAACAGAATGCTACCTTTCTGAATCTAGTGATGATGAATCAGGTGATGAATTTGGACCTAGCTATGTCAAACTTGCTTCCCTTGCCACTAAACAACAAAGAGCTCTAGAAAAAGTTCAAAACATGCTAGATGAAAGCGATGATATGTTGGGTGAGGAATTGGATCGAACTAAGGCTTTGACTGATAGTCTTCAAAAACTCCAGTCAAAGTTTGACAACCTTCAAAATCATCATAACACCCTCTTAACTGATCATGAGAAGCTTTCTTATGAATTTCTTCAAAGAAAGCAAGATCTTGAGAAGTTAAAATTGAGTTATGAAGATCTTCAGAAGGAAAACGATTCATTGCTTGCTCAACAGATCAGTTCCTCTCAGGAAGAATTTATTCCACCATGTCTTACATGCATTGAACATGAATCTATTGGTCCATTTGCCGTTATGTCACGAGTGGGTACTGTTGCATATCAGTTGGAACTACCCCCTGAATTGTCGGACGTGCACAACGTGTTTCATGTCTCACAGTTGAGGCAATGCATATCGCCGCCTGAGAAAAAGACTGATATGACTGAAATAGAGCTGGCAAAGGATTTAACCTACGAAGAGAGGCCAGTTAGAATTTTGGATTAGATGGAAAGAGTCACTCGCAGTAAAGCAAGGGAGTTTTACAAAGTCCAATGGAAGCATCACACAGAGTCAGAATCAACATGGGAATTAGAAGAATTTCTAAGGGCACATTATCCAGAATGGTTTTCCCAAGCAACCGAATCTCGAGGACGAGATTCATTCTAAGTGGGGGAGGTTTGTGACAGCCTGGTTTTTGCCCTCTCTTCTTTGCCTGATTTTCAGTTGGTTTTAATTTGAGTTGGAGTTTTTGAATCTTTTCATTTGGACTTAACCACTTGGGTACCCCTTGACTTTCACCCAAGTGCTTCATCTCCCTCTCAAACCTTCACTCCATCTCTGGTTCATCTCAAAATATCATTTGGAATATTATTCTTTAATGAAAAATATTCATTATCCCCTCCCAAACCCTAGCTAGCTCATTGTGCTCCAAAGCAACCCCAATTTTTCTTGCCCATAAAATTCTGAGAAAAATCCCAAATAATCTTTGAACCCTAGGGCACCTTTCTGAGCAAAAATATTTCATCACTTGTTGGAATATTTTGGCTACAGAAAATATTTTCATTTCTGAATAGAAATGGTAGTTTCTACAGCAACTACCATTTTACTTGCTCCATTGTGGCTGGTTTTTCTTGTGCGGCTTCACCTTAGTAAATGTTGGCTAGCCTCCAAAGCCTAGCCCTCAACTCCCAGTAGTTTAACCACAATAAACCTCCAAAGTTACTGTCCAAAAACTTACTAGGAGTGTAAACTCAATACTACTACACCTAGAACCCAACCCAAGCATGGTAACACTCAAAACTACCACGGTCAACACGCCAGACATGATGTTTGGGCTTAGGTTGGCCTGATGTCATAGTTCACGCGGTGACCACGTTCGTCCAAGCGTGCTGGCATGCAAAACACACGCTCTGAGTGCCGCCGAGCGCTCTGTTGCCCGCGTGCTCACTGCCCCTCCTGCCCGAGCGTGCCAAACCGCGCCACCATCATCGTCTCTACTCACTTAAATCCACCCTGGCACTCGCCGATGCTGGAGCTCGCTGCAGCGAGCACGTGCACAGTCCGGCCAACGCCACAGTGCGCGGCGCACTGTGTTCATCGTCTTCCCCTCGCCCCTGTGCTCGCCCCCGTTCGCCAACAGTCTTCGTGTGAGCTCCGACTTCTTCCCCCTCTCTCACTGACGCTGTTCGTCGTCGGGCGCCGCAGACAGGTGTCCAACAGCGGAGCCCGAACCCCCCTCGCTACTCGCCTATAAATACGGCCACCCCTAGCCTCCTCGAGCACCCTCATCCACTCCCACACACTCCACAAGCTCGTAGAAATCCGTAGCCCGACCGGGCAGGCCGCGGGCCGCTGTCCCCGAGCTCGAGCTCGCCGGTGATCCCCTCGGGTCGTCCCCGTAGCTCCAGCCCCCTCCCAGGCCAGGGCAACCCTTCCAGGGCCTCAGCCACTCTCCGGTGGTGCCGTTCCGCCCGGTTGGAGCCCCTGGAGCCGCCCCTAGTCGCCGTCGTCTTCATCTCCGGCGACCGCTGCTCTCTGCCTCCGCTAGAGAGGTTGTTTCCGGTGCTGTCCGACCACCCCTAGCCACTCTACGGGTACGGGCAGGTGCGCCTCCATCTCCTCTCTCCATCCTCCCCTCTCGTTCTGGCCCAAGAGCTCTCGCCGCCGGCATGCGCTCCGGCGAAGCCTCGCCGCTCCCTGTTTCCCTCTCCCCTCCACCTCACCTGACTAGCGGGGCCTGCTAGTCAGCCACTCTGTACGTGTGCGAAGCGGTACGAGTGGTGGCACCCTAGGCTTTTACGCCTTCAACGCCACCCCCAGTCTGTTTATTTTTAATTCAAATTTTATTTAAATCCAGAGAACTTCAAACGGCCAAAACTTTTTAACCATAAGTCCAAATGAGTTGATTCTTTTTGCATTGTGTTCTTTGTTCAAAAATCTAGCAGCTCACCAAAGATGGGATTTTTCCCTGCTGTCTAGATTTTCTGGTGGATTTCAGAAGGTTTCTTGATGATTTCTTTTTGTATTTTTAATTATTTTCAGAAGGCCAGGCTTGTCTTGAGGATCACCAGGAGGAGTGTGAACCTCATCTGCACTAAGGCAAGCCACAACAACATTTTCATAGTGCCACTACAACATTTGTGATTTTCTACTTGAGCAAATGATTATCCATGCATTTAAATTATTAATATGTTAGTTATATTCTGTTAGATGCTTGTTAAAGTGAATATGCTTGATTTACAGAAAGTTTGAAGTGAACTTAGTTGGTAAACTAGCAAGGATTTAGTTTTTGGGTGACGAAAGATTGATATGGCTATGGATATGAATAATTAGTGGAATTATTTTCTTGCATAAGTAAAAATGATAAATTTGCTAGAAAAGATTCTGGTTGAAGTGAGACTTGATCTTAACCAGAGAAGTATCATGAGTTGTTGATGCTTAGGGTGAGCTTAGTTGACTCAGTCATTTCCATTGATATGTGATGCATATGTTGGTGATGCATGTCATGGCATTATGACGCCGGTTATTTTCACTTGAATATGTTGTTGACCGGGTCATGGTGCCACTGAATCGAGTCTTTCCCAGTGCAACCACATTTGCTGGTATGGGATGACCTTTATTCATTTCATTGTCATGCCTCTGGTCGGTGCCTCCAACTAGGGAAGGTTATGGGCGTGCTGTACCCTGGCCCGATAAGCAGGCATAACCTTGTGTGCCCGTTGTTGAGTTTTTTTGGTACCGGGTCCCCGTGTGGGATCGTTTGGCCATGACGGTGGTCGTTGTGTCTTTGGTAGACATGGGGCCACCCAGGACTAGCCCGCTAGGGAGTGAGTCGGAGTGGCCGGGAGAGTGTCATGGAAATGGAGGGGTTTTGTCGGAATGCCGTTGGTCCACCCGAATGGGAGTACGAGGCCATGGGTTCCGTGGTGTGGGTCCAATGCACTACCTCTGCAGAGTGTATTAATCTATCGGTAGCCGAGTCCATGGTTAAGGACAGGCTCGAAAGTAGGTCACACCATGGGTCAACATTTAATAAATCTTGCACACTAAGTTTGAAGTCTGCCTTGTGTTGGTGGCGGGAAGGCCATCGTGTTGATTGGGACCAGATGTTGGTCGTGGTTGTGATCGCCGTAAGGATCACGGGCCAAATATTGGTCGTTGTTGTGATCGCCGTAAGGATCACGGGCCAAATATTGGTCGTGGTTGTGATCGCCGTAAGGATCACGGTTTGTGGCCAAATATTGGTCGTGGTTGTGATCGCCATAAGGATCACGAGATGTCTCTAGTCTGGTACGTTTGTGATCCAGGAACGATCACGTTTGGTAAGCCAATCCGAGGGACGATTATCACAGGAGCATGGTCACAACATGTTGGATATATTGTTGCATTGTTTTAAATTGGTTAATTGTCATGATATTGTTTGTCATTATGTTTATGCTTGTTGTGAGCTTGAAAGTGCATTCAATGTACTGACCTGGCGTGTCATGCCAGATTTCAGGAAAGTCCCGTTGGAAAGGAGTGTTGTCCGCTTCTAGATCGTGTCCACATCGGTGTCCCTGTGTGATAACCCGCAAGTATACGGGATAATTGTAGACTCTTTCAATAAGTACGAGTGTCGAACCCAACGAGGAGCTAAAGGTAGAACAAATACTCTCTCAAGTCCTATCGGCCACTGATACGACTCTACGCATGCTTGATGTTCGCTTTACCTAAAACAAGTATGAAACTAGAAGTACTTTGTAGGTGTGATAGGATAGGTTTGCAAGATAATAAAGAGCACGTAAATATAAACTAGGGTTGTTTAGATCAAGATGCAATAAAGTAAGTATTAGTAGAGAGCTTTTTGTTACGAGAAAGTTATTTGTCCAAGGCAATCGATAACTAGACCGGTAATCACTATTGCAATTCTATTTGAGGGAGAGGCATAAGCTAACATACTTTCTCTTCTTGGATCATATGCACTTATGATTGGAACTCTAGCAAGCATCCACAAATACTAAAGATCATTAAGGTAAAACCCAACCATAGCATTAAAGTATCAAGTCCCCTTTATCCCATATGCAAACAACCTACTTACTCGGGTCTGTGCTTCTGTTCACTCACGCCACCCACCATAAGCAAATCATAAACATATTGCAAACCCTACAGCGGGAATCCCTCACGCTTGCGCGACACAGAGAGCAACATAGGACAGCACCAATAATAAAACATGCAACTCAAACCAATCACCATCATCAATTAACCCATAGGACAAAACGGATCTACTCAAACATCATAAGATAGCCATACATCATTGGGAAATAATATATAGCATTGAGCACCATCTTTAAGTAGAATTACAGCGGGTAAGAGAGGGGTTACACCGCTGCATAGAGGGGGGAAGAGTTGGTGATGAAGGTGGTGAAGTTGTTGGTGAAGATCGCGGTGATGATATGATGGCCCCCGGTGGTGTCCCGGCGCCACCGGAAGCAAGGGGGAGAGGGGCCCCCTTCTTCTTCTTCCTTGACCTTCTCCCTAGATGGGAGAAGGGTTTCCTCTCTGGTCCTTGGCTCCCATGGCGTGGGAGGGGCGAGAGCCCCTCCGAGATTGGATCTGTCTCTCTATCTCTCTCTGTTTCTGCGTTCCCCGATTCTGCCCCTTCGACGTTTCTTTTATATCTGAAGATCCGTAACTCCGATTGGGGTGAATCTTTTGCCCAGATTTTTCTCATAAAATTAGCTTTCTTGCAGCAAAAGAAGAGCGTCAACCGCCTTACGGGTGGCCCACGAGAGTGCTAGGCGCGCCCAGGGGGGAGGGCGCGCCCCCTGTCTCGTGGCCACCTCAGACACCGTTTCGCGTTGATTCTTCTGCCAGAAAATCCCAAATATTCCAAAATAATTCTCCGTCCGTTTTTATCCCGTTTGATTCCGTTTGTTATTGGGTTTCTGCGAAACATAAAACATGCAACAAACAGGAACTGACACTGGGCACTGGATCAATATGTTAGTCCCAAAAATAGTATAAAAAGTTGCCAAAAGTATATGAAAGTTGAAGAATATTGGCATGAAACAATAAAAAATTATAGACACGACGGAGACGTATCAGCATCCCCAAGCTTAATTCCTGCTCGTCCTCGAGTAGGTAAATGATAAAAAAAGATAAATTTTGATGTGGAATGCTACCTAGCATAATCTTGATCATATGTCTAATCATGGCATGAATATTAAGACGCGAGTGATTCAAAGCAATAGTCTATCATTTGACATAAAAACAATAATACTTCAAGCGTACTAATAAAGCAATCATGTCTTTTCAAAACAACAAGGCCAAAGCAAGCTTATCCCTATAAAATCATATAGTTTGGCCACGCTTCATTTTCTTCACACAAAATGCTCCCATCATGCACAACCCCGATGATAAGCCGAGCAATTGGTTCGTACTTTTTAACACGCTTTAGCTTTTTCAACCCTCACGCAATACATGAGCGCAAGCCATGGATATAGCACTATAGGTGGAATAGAATATGATGGTGGAGGTTTATATGGAGAAGAAAAAAAGGGAGAAAGTCACACATCGACGCGGCTAATCAACGGGCTATGGAGATGCCCATCAATTGATGTCAATGCGAGGAGTAGGGCTTGCCATGCAACGGATGCACTAAGAGCTATAAGTTTATGAAAGCTCAAACTGAAAACTAAGTGGGTGTGCATCCAACTTGCTTGCTCATGAAGACCTAGGGCATTTGAGGAAGCCCAGCGTTGGAATATACAAGCCAAGTTCTATAATGAAAAATTCCCACTAGTGTATGAAAGTGACAGCATAGGAGACTCTCTATATGAAGAACATGGTGCTACTCTGAAGCACAAGTGTGGTAAAAGGATAGTAACATTGCCCCCTTTTCTTTTCTTTCTTTTTTCTTTTTTTTCTTTTTTTCGGTGGGCTTCTTTGGAACCTTTTTTTATTTAGGCTTCTTTGGCCTTTCCTTTTTTTCTTTTTTATCATGGGGCAATGCTCTATAATGACGATCATCACACTTTTATTTACTACAACTCAATATTACAACTTGATACTAGAACAAAGATATGACTCTATATGAATGCTTCCGGCGGTGTAGCGGGATGTGCAATAATCTAGCGTAGCAATGACATCAAAAAACGGACAAGCCATGAAAACATCATGCTAGCTATCTTACGATCATGCAAAGCAATATGACAATAAATGCTCAAGTCATGTATATGATGATGATGGAAGTTGCATGGCAATATATCTCGGAATGGCTATGGAAATGCCATGATAGGTAGGTATGGTGGCTGTTTTGAGGAAGATATAATGAGGCTTATGTGTGATAGAGCGTATCATATCACGGGATTTGGATGTACCGGTGAAGTTTGCACCAACTCTCGAGGTGAGAAAGGGCAATGCACGGTACCAAAGAGGCTAGCAATGATGGAAAGGTAAAAGTGCGTATAATCCATGGACTCACATTAGTCATAAAGAACTCATATACTTATTGCAAAAGTTTATTATCCCTCGAAGCAAAGTACTACTATGCATGCCCCTAGAGGGATAGATTGGTAGGAAAAGACCATCGCTCATCCCCGACCGCCACTCATAAGGAAGACAATCAAAGAAACACCCCATGCTTCAATTTTTTCACACAACGGTTACCATACGTGCATGCTACGGGACTTGCAAACCTCAACACAAGTGTCTGTACAATCCACAACTACCCACTAGCATGACTCTAATATCACCATCTTTATATCGCGAAACTATTGCAAGGAATCAAACATATCATATTCAGCGATCTACAAGTTTATGTAGGATTTTATGACTAACCATGTGAATGACCAATTCCTGTCATCTCTCTAAATTGATATAAGTGAAGCAAGAGAGTTTAATTCTTTCTACAAAATATATGCCCACGCTCTAACAAATATAAGTGAAGCAAAAGAGCATTCTACAAATGGCGGTTTTCTATGTTAAGAGAAACAGGCAATCCAAACTTCAAATGATATAAGTGAAGCACATGAAGCATTCTATAAAGCCATACTCAAAAGATTTAAGTGAAGTGCAATGAGCATTGTATAAATCAACCAAGGACTATCTCATACCCGCATGGTGCATAAAAGAAAAGTGAAAACTAAATACAGAAGACGCTCCAAGACTTGCACATATCGCATGAATGAAACGAATACGAAAACATACCGATACTTGTTGAAGAAAGAGGGGATGCCTTCCGGGGCATCCCCAAGATTAGACGCTTGAGTCTCCTTGAATATTTACTTGGGGTGCCTCGGGCATCCCCAAGCTTGAGCTCTTGCCTCTCTTCCTTCTCCTCATATCAAGACCTTCTCGATCAAACACTTCATCCACACAAAACTTCAACAGAAAACTCGGTAAGATCCATTAGTATAATAAAGCAAATCACCACTCTAAGTATTGTATCAAACCAATTCATATTTTGTTTTTGCATCGTGTCTACTGTAATATAACTTTTTCATGGCTTAAATCCACTGATATAAATTGATAGATTCATCAAAACAAGCAAACTATGCATCAAAAACAGGATCTGTCAAAAACAGAATAGTCTCTAGCAATATGAACATTCACCATATTTCTGGTACCCCAAAAATTCTACCAAAATTAGGAAAAATAAAAAATTTGTACAGAAAGACAGTGCAAAATGAATCAGAACCATATGACGTTCTAGTTAAAAATGTAAAATTGTGCACTACAGCCAAAGTTTCTGTCCTGCACCGTACAAACCAACAAGCATTGTAAACATCCTAAAGGCAAACCTTGGCACATTATTTTTATAATACAATGGAATTGTAAAAGGGGATAATTATTTTTGTTGAAAAGTTTCTATAATCAAGATTCACAAAGTTTCCGTGAGCATGAACAAAGTTCAAGGAGCTCTCCCACTTCAACAATGCTTGTCTCTCTCACTTTCACTTTCCTTTTTGAAAAGTTTTAGGTTCCCCTCTTTATTTTTTTGTTTTTAAACTATATAAAAGCACTCAACAGAAATAAATGACTCTCTAAAACTTTCAGGTTGTCTCCCTGGCAGCGCTTTCTTTAAAGCCATTAAGCTAGGCATTTAGTGCTCAAGTAATGAATCCACCCGGATCCCAAGGTATATCAAAGCCAATTTTAATTAACAATGATTTGTGATTTAGTAGTGAGCACAAAGTAACATATATCATGCAACAACAAAGTCTAACTCTCTTCCTATGCATCGGCATGTCATAAAAGAACAATTCATGCACACATAGTAAAGGCCAATGCATAGTATAAGCAATTTCTTGCAATTTCATAGTATGGGCAACATAGAGAGGTGGATAAATAGTTCCTCTCTCATAATAATTGCAAGTAAGAGCAGCAAGCACATGCATATTATATCTATCAAAATAATCATGTGTAGTAGTAAAATGCAACCCATCAATATAATCCTTAATAAGCACAAACTTCTCCGATATAGTGTAGTAGGGAGAATTCAAAAAGATAATAGGACTATCATGCGTGGGTGCAATAGCAACAATTTCATGTTTAACATAAGGAACTATAGCAAGTTCATCTCCATAAGCATAATTCTTATTGGCATCTTGGCCACAAGCATAGCAAGCATCATCAAAAAGGGATATTTCAAGAGAATCAACAGGATCATAACAATCATTATAGCAATCATCCTTCGGTAAGCACGAAGGGGAATTAAACAATGTATGAGTTGAAGAGTTACTCTCATTAGAAGGTGGGCACGGGTGATCAATCCGCTCTTCCTCCTTTTGTTCTTCGCTCTCCTCATCATCTTTTTCATCCAATGAGCTCACAGTTTCATCAATTTCTTCTTCCATAAATTCCTGCAAAATATTAGTCTCTTCTTGGACAGTGGAGACTTTCTCAATAAATGTATTAATATTGTAATTGTATTCATAATTTTCATAGCAATATTTCAGTATAGCAAAATTTTCTGGTCTATAAACTGAATCATCAAAATTTTCAAACGCTTTAAACATAGATTCAATCTCATAAGCACCCATAAAAGCAACAAATTCTTCTATTTGTTCCACATCATAGTAATCATAGATACCATTAGCATAAGAAGCGAAGGTTTCATTGTCATTAAATTTGCATGAAAAGGGAAGGTGTGGAGCATTCATCCTAGAGCAACAAGTATAATCATGTATCAAGCATAGTTGACGAGCATACCAACGTAATATATGAATTTGATCCCATAAAAGTTTCCTTTTTTGTGTCAAGCGATAATCCCTAAAGTATTCACGTTGATCCAACGTGTCTCCCATAACAAAGTTGAATGGGGTTTTCTCTGGATTATCAAAGTAGTACATAATTTCTGTCACATAACGAGCATCGAGGGTTTTAGGAGGTTCCCCATCTCCATAAGTAGCAAGTATACCTAATTTTTTTGGTATTTCGTGTTCCATATCCATAGCTAAAGATAGAGAACAACTAAGAACAGCAAACAAAAATTACTTAATGATAAAGCAAACAAGCACACACGAGAATATTCACCCCACACTATGACTCCCCGGCAACGACGCCAGAAAAAGGTCTTGATAACCCGCAAGTATACGGGATAGTTGTAGCCTATTTCGATAATTAAGAGTGTCGAACCCAACGAGGAGCTAAAGGTATAACAAATACTCTCTCAAATCCTATCAGCCACTGATACGACTCTACGCACGCTTGACGTTCGCTTTACCTAAAACAAGTATGAAACTAGAAGTACTTTGTAGGTGTGATAGGATAGGTTTGCAAGATAATAAAGAGCACATAAATATAAATTAGGGGCTGTTTAGATAAAGATGCAATAAAGTAAGTATTAGTAGAGAGCTTTTTGTTACGATAAAGTTATTTGTCCAAGGCAATCGATAACTAGACCGGTAGTCACTATTGCAATTCTATTTGAGGGAGAGGCATAAGCTAACATACTTTCTCTTCTTGGATCATACACACTTATGATTGGAACTCTAGCAAGCATCCACAACTACTAAAGATCATTAAGGTAAAACCCAACCATAGCATTAAAGTATCAAGTCCCCTTTATCCCATACGCAAACAACCTACTTACTCGGGTCTGTGCTTCTGTTCACTCACGCCACCCACCATAAGCAAATCATAAACATATTGCAAACCCTACAGCGGGAATCCCTCACGCTCGCGCGACATGGAGAGCACCATAGGACATCACCAATAATAAAACATGCAACTCAAACCAATCACGACCATCAATTAACCCATAGGACAAAACAGATCTACTCAAACATCATAAGATAGTCATACATCATTGGGAAATAATATATAGCATTGAGCACCATGTTTAAGTAGAGATTACAGCGGGTAAGAGAGGGGTTACACCGCTGCATAGAGGGGGGAAGAGTTGGTGATGAAGGCGGTGAAGTTGTTGGTGAAGATCGCGGTGATGATGATGGCCCCCGGTGGCGTTCCGGCGCCACCGGAAGCAAGGGGGAGAGGGCCCCCCTTCTTCTTCTTATTCCTTGACCTTCTCCCTAGATGGGAGAAGGGTTTCCCCTCCGGTACTTGGCTCCCATGGCGTGGGAGGGGCGAGAGCCCCTCCGAGATTGGTTCTCTCTCTCTCTCTCTCTCTCTCTCTCTCTCTCTCTCTCTCTCTCTCTCTTTCTCTCTCTCTGTTTCTGTGTTCCCCGATTCTGCCCCTTCACCGTTTCTTTTATATCCGGAGATCCGTAACTCCGATTGGGGTGAATCTTTCACCCAGATTTTTCTCATAAAATTAGCTTTCTTGCGGCAAAAGAAAAGCGTTAACCGCCTTACGGGTGGCCCACAAGAGTGCCAGGCGCGCCCAGGGGGGAGGGCGCGCCCCCTATCTCGTGGCCACCTCGGACACCGATTCGCGATGATTCTTCCTCTGGAAAATCCCAAATATTCCAAAATAATTCTCTGTATGTTTTTATCCCGTTTGGATTCCGTTTGATATTGGGTTTCTGCGAAACATAAAACATGCAACAAATAGGAACTGGCACTGGGCACTGGATGAATATGTTAGTCCCAAAAATAGTATAAAAATTTGCCAAAAGTATATGAAAGTTGAAGAATATTGGCATGGAATAATCAAAAATTATAGATACGACGAACACGTATCACTATTCTATGGAGTTCCGCTATGACGTTGTTCCGCTGCCGCGTAGTTGCCATGATCGAGGCCCCTTTATGTTCACTAAATAATGTACATATTGTTCAGCCGCACCGTGTGTGCCGCTTGGCCTCGCCAACTATTGTAATATAAACTCTGATCCGCTAGCATCAATAAAGCGGTTGTTTTCTGTACCAAGTTGTTGTGTGTTGCCAGAAGACAAGGTCTCTGGACTGGCAATGCATGGTAAACCGGTTGCTCTGAGCCGGGGTGCCACAACGCTTGGTATTAGAGCCGCACTGACTGTAGGCCACGCTAGACTACGACGTGTTAACTGGATGCTAGATACGAGTTGTAGTTGAGTGTCGGTAGCATTTGTAGTTGGTTGTTGCATTGCATGCACCTGTTTTATTTTTATGCTAACCTGCTAATGGTTGTGAGTGTAGATGGCTCCGATGCCGTATCCGTGCCAGTTGCAGCTGATGTCGTACACGTCGCCGCATCTCCTTCATAACATGTGGCATCGGCTGTACCCCCTCGGTGACGACCCAAGCTATCGTGTGTACCGGGAGCGTCTATCTGACTCAGTGTATGAGTATCACGCAGTGGTTACTCTGCGCACCAGTTCCGATTCCAGCACTTACACTCGTACCTCTCGGAACGGTTACGCTTCTACCGCTTCTCAGGTTGTCCAGTTTGCTCCATTCGAGGTCTGACGGTGTCCTGGACTAGGGGGTACTCACCACGTCAACCCCCGATCAGTTAGATTGGGCCGAGGACCCCCATGGCCGTATACTCATGGGCCAGCTCGGAAAGTTGCCGCTTACCAGGAAGATTCCACAAGACTTGGTGATCAAGACAAGGACTTCTCCCCCACCGGCGTATTCGGCTAGGACTCTTGTTATCCTAGGCCCCTGGTACATTATATAAACCGAGGCTAGGCTAGTTGATAGAGGATGATTATTATGACATTACTCATCATACCTCTAGGGTTTAGACCACAACATATGATCTCAAGGTAGATCAACTCTTGTAACCCCTATACTCATTATAGTCAATCAAACAACATGTAGGGTATTATCTCATCAAGAGAGCCCGAAGCTGGGTAAAATCCCGTGTTCATGTTACCATTGATCCTAAGACGCATAGCTTGGGACCCCCTACCCGATATCCGTCGGTTTTGACACCGACATTGGTGCTTTCATTGAGAGTTCCGCTGTGTGATCGACGAAAGGATCAATGGCTCGACTGCAGGTCAACTGCGACGTTGGTTTCTCCATCACCAGCACGACTGGTCACCTTGGCTTGACCGAGGACTGCGCCCTACCTCTGATCGTCATGTTCGGACAAGGGCCTTCATCAACATCAACACCGATCTCTATCAAGATCATGGAGGAGTCATCCATGGAGCTCGGGGGCTCAACGTCAACATTGCCCTCGGGCGATCGTGCTATTTTTCTGGATAGCAAACTCGTATCTGCCACCACCGCCTCCTCGAGTGTCGCCTAAACGATTGCTTCGGTGGAATTATGCGAAATTAAGTCTGCAACAACCCTGCAAAAATTTCTTCGAGTTCCGATGGAGGAATCTCCGGCAATCTCCGATATACCGGAGCCCTGTTGAGTCTGGACGAGAATCCGGACGAGTTTAGAGCATGGTGACCAGAATATAGCTTGGATGTCCTTTGGAAGATCCAACCGTTGATTTGCTGCGGAATTCCCATATCTACCACCTTCCAAAAATTCAGCTCAATCCGACCGTCCAAACCCCGAGAACCTTTCGATTAGTGCATCACTTTTTCGGATCTGTTTTCTGCGCGAGAATGAATCTGACCCAAGTTCATCTTCTTTACGAACGGGATTTTGGACATCCTTTTTGAAGGACGTTTTCGTATGGGGTGTTGTGTTTTATTCTCAAACACATCCCACTAGTATTAAAAGTATTCTTACAATACGAACTTCACCGTCGCGCCGGTGTCAAACCAACCTGACAACATCGCTCCATGGCGGCCGACCTGCGTTAGACACGTCGTCGCTTTGTTGAGCTGAGCTCAATTTTTCGGATCATCATCTCAGCCAGCCGAACAATAGTTCGGCATCATGAAGAATAAATCGTCACCAACATCGCCGCCCCACGATTACACGGAGCGGGCACACCGGCATCGCCGCGCGGTCACTTCATCAAGCCAGCATTGACCGCGTCACAAGTTACGACCTGCGTCGGCATAGCCGCACTGTTGCTTCTTCAAGATGATGTCCATCACGCTGAACTACTTCAACACCTCGGCTGACACGGCAGCTACAACATCTCCTTATCGACCTGCTCCGTCACCGCGGCCAGACCGAGGACTTTGCCATCTCTTCATCAACTTACTTCAGAGACTTCGGCGTCACCAGCCGACCAGCTTCATCACATTAGCTGGACCACGGGCTTCGTCGTGGCGAGCCAACCTTTGCCAGGATCGCCCTGCCATCGCTTCATCACACATCAGGCAATGGGTGTGCGGATCGAGTCCCAATTTTGGGAGTAACCTTTCTTCGGACCTCTACAACAAATAAACCAGGTGCTATTAATCCTAGCAATTTTTGCTTGTTTGGGTTCATTTTTCCCAAGGAATTATTCTCCGCTTTGTTCCATCATGTGTGCACAGGTCTATCTAATGGTGGCCGCATTAGCAACGATTGCGTGGTGGTTTGGTCAGTCTCCATGCAAAGTTCAACGGACGTCATATCCGGAACTCGGACCGACCTGTGAATTCGGGCTTTGTCACGCATTCACTGCGTCACGCTGACTCCCTGCATCGACATTGACCTCGACGCTCAGGCCACATCTCTTTCATTATTTTCTTCACTTGTATTAAATAAGTAGAAGATTTTTTTAATATACATTATTATCTTTATTTGTCATTACTTTTTAGTTTGCACTATTTTTTCTGTGCAGCCAATTGACTCAAACTGAGCCGCGTTGTCGCCTCCTTCGACCGAATTGTGTTGTCGCCTTGGCGCGCCGACCTGCTCCATTACTGCGGCCGGGGGCTTCATCTTTTGGGGGTGCCGAACTCTCTGCTCGGCCACCTCGGGACCAGCCTGGAGGCTGGAACCTTGTCCCGCATCAAGCTCGGACCGCGTCATCAATGCCGAACACATTAACTAAGCTAAGTCGTTCTCATGCTCAAATACTTTCAGTTTTAAATTTTGTTCGGTTTGACCAAGCACTATACTTTTTTTGGCAAAAAGTTGCTTGTGAAAAACTTCCCTGTCCAAACTTTGTTTGTGACACACAAATTCAAATACACCGTTTAATTGGGGGCTCCCTTGCTAGAGCTTTTCCTCTTGCATATGATTATACTTGTACGACTTCGTTCCTTGTTCGTGTATTACGCCACAATATGCACCATATTGACCTAAGCAAGTTGCAAGCTGGGTTGCCTGGCTCCTGTTCTTACCCCTATGTTCCCGATTGTTCGGCTAGGGAGTAAAGGGAGCACCTCTGCGATTGTCACGACCAGTTCTTCCGAGCTCTGACCTCAGACTGGGTGAAGCCGAAAGCTAGCACTCTTAGTGTTATTCAATTATGGTCGGCACACAACGGAACTCATGAGTACAAAAAATCTATTGCACAAGTCTCATATTAACAATGAGCACCGAAGAAAGGTATCGGTGGGGGTACTATTTTCTTCGAAGATGCTTCTTACACTTTGTCAGTAATATAGCATAAGTTCCCTGAGCACGCTTTGTCTGTTACAGTCTTATGACCTGATTGCCTGGTTATCGGAAACACCGTCGATATTCTCGACAGGTGGAGTACATAACACTTTTTGGTCCTTGACCGAAGAGGGAGAAGCCGACGGTCGGTTAAGACGCGTTTAAAGTTCGGGTGAACATAGATATGATATAAGTACTTCGGTACATACAGTCATTCTTTTACCCAAGTCACTTGGGGGCCCTTAAATTTATATGAGTTGTTTATAATAAGTGTTCTTCTTCCTAGTCGTTGCAAAGTTTTTTTCTATCACTTCTTTTTTCGACGGGAGTGTGCGGTCAATAGCCCGATTTCCCTCTCATCCACCTTCGGGATAGGAGGTTGAAGCTGTAGGCTGACCCGCTTGAAGTCTTGAGATAGGATGTGTCATGATAAAGCACGACAAAAGCACAATTTTTTTAATTTTCGGATTGGCACCGAACACTTGATCTAGTTCGGACGTCGAGTTTTCACAGACGTTTTTTGGTTTTCCAATCCTATGTCACTTTTCAACTATTTGTGCATTTTCCGCATAAGTCTCGCGGTGCAACGCCAGACACCTTTAGAGATTCGGCAAAAATTCTCGGATATTGCTATATATGCATCGGTTTCAAATTGTGTCTTCGGTCGATAGTTGGGTTGCCCGGCTCCTGTGCTTGCTTCCTACATTCCGCTTTGTTCGGTTAGGTGTGCAAAAGGAGAACCACTGCGATTGTGCTTCCAACTCGTATGGTTAAGCACCTCGGTAGAGAAAGCCGAAAACTGACTGTCACAATAAAGCATAAACCGGTCAGTGATCCGATGACTATGTTAAATGGCGGCCCGTTCATAACATTGGCCGAAGTGTTTACGGCTTGACCTCAGCTGTCGCCGAACACTAAGCGGGGGGCTACTTGCTGGCCTCCCAAGTTTAAGCTCCTATGACTAAGTGAAAGTTATAAAGCCCGTGTATCTGATTGCCTTGTTTCCGCCAACACAACCGCCTTCGGGCACCGAGACGTCGGCTAAGGGTTGTTTTGTTATTCCGAAAACACCCTGCATAGCATCTACAAGGGGGTAGAAGCCGACGATGGGCCACTTTCAGATTATAAACGGTCACAACGGAAGTGAAAATTTGGGTTTATCTAGACCATGGAGTTTGGAAGCTTTTCCTGAACTAAATCCTTAGTATTTTCCTCCCACATCGATTGGAGATGAGGTTTCATGATCATGCTTAGCATGACAACCCAAAGAAAGGAACCGGTAGCGGGACTATTTTCTCTGGACGATGTTTCTTATGTTAAACAATAATATAACATGTCTCTCTGCATACCTTTGTTTATAAAACTGTATGGCCGGATTGCCTTGTTTGCCGCAAATCTTTGCCCTCATAAAGGCTTTATAAAGTGGGACAAACACTCCCCAGCTACTGGCCGAGGAGGTTGAAGCCGATGGCCGGTCAACAAAGTTTTGCACAATGCGGATCCGAGCACTGATGATGTAAAGTACTTGGATAAATATAATCATTACACATAATTTGTGATTTTACTTTGGACATCGATCCTTAATTCGGCCACACGTGCCCACATTAAGGCTCGGGGGCTACTGGGCTTCCTGCTTATTATTTACAAATATAAAAGGGGTACATCGATCCCCTGATCTGGTGTCGCCACCCGACTAGTGTCTCGGGGGCTACTGCATTGCTTATCCAATGCAGAAGACTTAAAGTGCAGTATAGTTTTCGAGGAGATTATTATCCTCAGGATGGTCGGCCGCACCCAACCTGAGTCTCGATGACTTTGCACACCGCGTTTCTATTCGTATGTATGCTACCGAGCTAGGAATTGATCCTCAGGCCGATTTCGCGCATCGACCTGAGTCTCAGGGGCAACTAGGATCAGCGGTTTCATGTTTTCTTTCAGGTGCATCTCGGGTTTTAGACCGACGCACATACCTTGAGGGCTACTGGCTATATATCTCAGCAGAGAATAAATTGCACCAATCAAAAATTCAGCCCGCAATCAGGGGTGGTGCACCACCTCGGAAGCAGTCCGACATTAAGCTCGGGCGCCAGTGGCTGGCTCCATAGAGGGCATTTCCGGCATTAAGCTCGGCTAAAATCCTTCACCTTTTTGAACCCAGATGATCTATGACATCTCGGATATAGTCCGGCGTTGGAGCTCGGATACAGTCCGGCATTGGAGCTTGGACACAGTCCGGCGTTAGAGCTTGGATATATTCCGGTGTTGGAGCTCGGAAGCAGTCCAGTGTTGGTGCTTGGCTGCAAAAGATACCTCGAATGCAATCCGGCGTTGGAGCTCGGATGCAAGAGGACGCTGCCGCCCGGGAATAACTTCAAACCTGAAGTGCGGCATAATAATAACAAGGCATTGATAAAGGCCGGAAACTTAAAGGGGCTCCTCGGATACCTGACATATAAACTCTTCGGATTTACTTTGCGATCCTCAAGATCGAAGATGAGAAGATGTGTTGAACCAGTTTTCAAGACCGACGACCAAAGATGAAGAACAGTTCGGAAGAATCGAGGAGCGTCCCCAACTTGAAGACCGGTTCAGGGGGCTACTGACGGTGTCCTGGACTAGGGGGTACTCACCACGTCATCCCCCGATCAGTTAGATTGGGCCAAGGACCCCCATGGCCATATACTCATGGGCCAGTTCGGACAGTTGCCGCATACCAGGAAGATTCCACAAGACTTGGTGATCAAGACAAGGACTTCTCCCCCACCGGCGTATTCGGCTAGGACTCTTGTTATCCTAGGCCCCTGGTACATTATATAAACCGAGGCTAGGCTAGTCGATAGAGGATGATTATTATGACATTACTCATCAGACCTCTAGGGTTTAGACCACAACATATGATCTCGAGGTAGATCAACTCTTGTAACCCCTATACTCATTATAGTCAATCAAGCAGCATGTAGGGTATTATCTCATCAAGAGAGCCCGAAGCTGGGTAAAATCGCGTGTTCATGTTACCATTGATCCTAAGACGCACAGCTTGGGACCCCCTACCCGAGATCCACCGGTTTTGACACCGACAAGGTCCTTGTTGAGCTTCGCTACAATGAGGTCCAGATGCATAACCACCCAGGTTTCTTCTACTATCCTTCTCTGCACGATAATGGTAGTGTTCGTTTCCCTATCATTGATCCGGAGTCTGATAGTGTTGCTAGCCACCTTTCTCGTTATATCACTGCTAGCTATCTTATGATCCACGAGCTGGCTCGAGAGCTGACTCGTGCCTGTACTGCTTTAGCCTCTACTAGATCTGTCGCTGCTCCATCATCTGTGGGATTTACTCCCTATATTCCAGCCAGTTCTAGTTCTCGTGTTTCACCGGTTACTCCTCCGAGTAGCTCGGGCACCGCGACAGTGAGTCTGCTTAGTGCTCCTACTGAGTGGGTTTCACTTCTCGCCACTCCTGTAGCCCTGACCCTACACCTGCCCTGGAGGGAGAGCCCTCGAGGCAGCATCGTCGTGTCACCTTTAACCCGGAGGTCTCAGTTAACCATGTTAGTTCAGGATCCGAGTCCGCTTCAGGAGAGGACCCTGCAGCGCCAACAGAGCAATAGAGCTTCCGAGTACCTGCAGTCGTCAGGATGGTGTACGGATGTAGTCGTACAAGTCATGATGTTTCATTTCATGTATGAGAGTTGTGAACCTGGCATGTTGTTATCTTTCTTGTATGAGTCTATGTATAATTATGTTGGAACTCAATTTTATTCGCCACATTTTCTCTGTATTTTCGGTTTTTCTCGGGCTTTTGTTGCTGGCTTTTCCTTAGTTTATTTTGAATGCTTCTCATCTCGGTTGCGTTGCCTTGGGAAAAATCACAATAGGATGACGCGGGGAGGCTGCAGTAGTAACATTCACGAGGGTTCTCCTGTTCATCATTCCGCACGATAGGCAGGACACTCACCCGAGCCGTCCGTTCCACCACCGCCTCCACCGCAAGATCCGCCCTCCACCGAGCAAATTCTGCATATGTTTGAGGAAAGACGGAATAATGATCTGATTAAAATATTAAGAAGTGTTCAAGCTGTGGTTGGACAGAATGGAAATCAGCCCGATCATCATTCCAAGCTGTCAGATTTTCAAAGGACCAAGCCTCCTAGTTTCAGTCAGGCTATTGACCCCTTGGATGCAGATGATTGGTTGCGAACTATGGAGAACAAACTTGAGATTGGTCATAGTGAAGAAGGAGATAAGGTTCCATTTGCAACTCATTATCTTGAAGGCGCTGCTGCCATATGGTGGGAAAATGAAAGCGCCATGTGGTCTGCTGATGAAGAAGTCACCTGGTCAAGATTCAAGGAACGATTCCGAAAATATCATATCCCTACGGGAATTATGAAGACTAAGCAGCGTGAATTTCTCGCGCTCCTCCAAGGAAATCAGTTCGTGGGTGACTATTTGCAAAAATTCAATCATCTGTCACGTTACTCCCTATATGACGTGGCCACTGAAGAAAGAAAGATTGACAGATTTCTTGGCAGATTAAACCCGCAACTCAGGTGTACTCTCAGTATGTTCGATTTCCCAGACTTCCAAACCCTGGTGAACTAGGCTTTCATTGCTGAACGGGAGCACATGCTTGTATCCGATAATAGGTCTACTAACAACGATCACAAGCGCAAGTTTGAGCCAAGAAAGGAGGTAAAACCAGTGCAAAAGGCTCGTACCTGGCAATAGACTCAGGTGGAATACAAACCCAATTGGCAACAAATTGTTAACAAGACCACCACTCAAGTCAAGAATGTCGTATCCAACCCAGTGCAAGAGGAGCGCCTGCGCAACAATTCTTGCTTCAGTTGTGGGCAAACTAGACATTATGCCAAACAGTGTCCCAAGAACAACAGGTCGAATGCTATATTCAGGCCACAAGTTCATTTTATGAAGGCATGCCCAAATGAGCAAAACATCACGGGATACGTTCATCACCTCTCCATCGATGAATCCCAAGAGAACCCCGAAGTCGTCATTGGTATGTTTTCTGTTAATAACATACCAACACTGATTTTATTTGACTCTGGGGCTTCCAACTCTTTTATTTCTCGGAGTTTTGTTGCCTAAAACAAATTTCCTTGTTCACTTTTGGGCAAGAATATGCTGGTACAAACCCCGGGATCCCTAATCAGAAGCAATCCGGTCTGCCGTAATCTGGAAGTCAATATCAATGGAGTCTGTTTTCCAACTTCCCTGATACTTATTGAGTCTGATAAGTTGGATGCTATCTTGGGTATGAATTAGCTGACTCAGTATCAAGCATGCATAAATTGTGCGACCCGAGAAGTCACTTTGACCAGCCAAGAAGGGCAGACTACAAAATTCTATGCTCGCAGAAGCATACCCACAAAAGAAATGGTCTTCACTGCGGTGGCTGAATTGGAAATTCCTGTGGTCAGTGAGTTTCCTGATGTATTTCCTTAAGAATTGCCAGGCATGCCACCTGATCGAGAGCTTGAGTTTGCAGTAGATCTTGTGCCCGGGACCACACCAATACACAAGAAGTATTACCGAATGCCTTCATCAGAATTAGTGGAGCTAAAGAAATAGCTTGATGAAATGCTCCAGAAAGGATATATCCGTCCCAGCTCTTCACCATGGGGATCACCTGCTATCTTCGTGGACAAAAAGGATGGCAGCCTCCGCATGTGTGTGGATTACCGTCAGCTGAATGACGTCACAATGAAAAACAAATATCCGTTGCCAAGAATTGATGACTTGTTTGATCAGCTCAGTGGGCCAAGGTATTCTCCAAGATTGATTTAAGGACCGGATACCATCAGCTCAAGATTAAAAAGGAGGATATTCCTAAGACCGCCTTCACCACTCGATACGGTCTTTATGAATATACAGCTATGTCTTTTGGTCTCACCAATGCCCCTGCCTTCTTCATGCATATGATGAACAAAGTATTCATGGACTTCTTCGATAAGTTCGTGGTAGTCTTCATCGATGATATACTTATTTACTCAAGAAGTGAAGAAGAGCATAAAGAACACCTCCGAGCAGTGTTACAACGACTCCGTGAACATCAGTTATACGCCAAATTCAGTAAATGTGAGTTTTGGCTCAAGCAAGTTGGATTTCTTGGACATGTGCCATCCACCGAAGGTATAGCCATGGACTTGAGCAAAGTAAAGGATGTACTCGATTGGTTGCCACCCACAACCGTATCTCAGATCCGGAGTTTTCTTGGATTAGCCGGATATTACCATCGTTTCATTGAAGGGTTCTCCAAGATTTCTAAACCCATGATAGAGCTGCTAAAAAGGATAAGAAGTTTGAATGGACTGAGGACTATGAGACAAGTTTCAATGAGTTAAAGATATGGCTGACAACTGCCCCGGTATTGACTCTTCCAGATATCTACCACAGTTTTGATGTGTACTGCGGTGCTTCCAGACAAGGACTTGGATGCGTACTTATGCAAGACGACAAGTGTCGGTGTCAAAACCGGCGGATCTCGGGTAGGGGGTCCCGATCTATGCGTCTAAGGCTAATTGTAATAGGAGGCAAGGGACACAATGTTTACCCAGGTTCGGGCCCTCTTGATGGAGGTAAAACCCTACTTCCTGCTTGATTGATATTGATGATATGGGTATTACAAGAGTTGATCTACCACGAGATCGTAGAGGCTAAACCCTAGAAGCTAGCCTATGATGATTATGAATGTTGTGATCGTCCTCATATGGACTAAACTCTCCGGTTTATATAGACACCGGAGAGGGCTAGGGTTTACATGGAGTCGGTTACAAGGAAGGAAATATAATATCCGAATCGCCAAGCTTGTCTTCCACGCAAAGGAGAGTCCCATCCGGACACGGGACGAAGTCTTGAGTCTTGTATCTTCATGGTCCAATAGTATGGCCAAAGTATATAGTTCGGCCGTCCGGATACCCCCTAATCTAGGACTCCCTCAGTAGCCCCTGAACCAGGCTTCAATGACGATGAGTCCGGTGCGCAGTTTGTCTTCGGCATTGCAAGGCGGGTTCCATCTCTGAATACTCCAAAGTACTTGTTGTGACGAACGATGTCCGGCTTCCCATCAATGTTGTACTCCTCGGCTTCTGTGCTTCAATAATGACCATCTCCCCGTGTCGAGCGAATATGAGGAGCCGAGGCACTTTTGCATTCGCCCCCTTGGTCCAGTACGCAAACTGTCTATTTGAAGGGACAGGGATTCTCAGATCCAAACTCCACCTTCTTCCCTTGAGCGAGCACCCGATAGAGCGCGCCCAGAAAGAATCATTCCAGCATGGTTGGTTGTCGCAGCTCCTCCTCTCGCTCCCGTAGCTCCAGGCCAGGTGATTGGGAAGAATGTGTTGTTCCTCAAAACCATTTAATAGAGTTGCAGACCCAGGGGTTTCTTCGACCGGTGTTCATGGTCCCCGTCCGAGCCAGATGAGCCACCTATAATGGCGGGGAGCAAGCGGAGAGATCTCCTAACCCATCCCCGGGGGAGCAAATATGCCTCATCCCGCATCTGCTAAGAGGCGTCGGGTTTCCAATCCACCCATTCCTTCGCGGGCTCCTGGAGTTCTACGGCCTCCAGTTGCACAACTTCACCCCTGTCTCCGTGCTGCACATAGCAGGATACGTCGCCCTTTGTGAACTATTTCTGGGCTGCGAGGCTCACTTTGGGTTGTGGAAGAAGTTATTCTGCCTCGTCCCTCGCAACCAGGGGGAATCCATATGTCAAGTGGGCGGAGCCGAAGTATGGCGCGTCGCCGAGACCGGATACCTATCGGATACTCCCAAGAGGGCACCAGAGAACTGGCCCTCGGAGTGGTTTTATGTCGATGACGTTCCCCTTCCGGATCCAGTCCGGACAGGTCTCCCCGAGTTCAGTAATGCTCCACCGAAGGCACGCCAAAGTTGGCGCCCTCGGGGCTCCCAAGAGGAGGATACCGGAGAAATACATTTCTTGATGAGCAGGATAAAGTTACTGGCAAAATCAGGGCTGACAATAGTCGAGGTTATGGCAATATGCATAATGCAGGGAGTGCAGCCGCTTCAGTATCGGGGGAAGCCCATGTGGCACCACAACGGGGAAGATGATGCCACCCGCTGTGGCCGTAAGGGTCCGGACTCCGCCACTACCCTGGCGAGGATATTATCCGATTTGTATAAAGGAGAAGAAGAAGAATTCCTTCATATTAAACCACGGGATGGGTTTTCTATGTACAACCCCCCAAGCTGGGTAAGTCGTCACTCTTCCCCCCGCTTCATTCATTCTGGCGTCCTTCGTCAAGATTATTTACCTTGATATTTCTGAGCAGGAACTGAGGAGGGCCATAGAAGGATTCTCCAGCCCCTCCCTGTAGCCAGAGGACCCTAGAAGGGCCTTCGATCCAGGGCTTGAAGAAGACCCAGATATTACTGTGGAGCTCGTCAACGGGACATTTTATCAGGCAAGCTACGATGGCGCCTTAGTGGCTACTATTGCCGACTATCCCGGACTGCTACCTGCATCGTGTGTAAGCAAAGCCAAAAAAAACCTATCCTCTGAAGAGGAATCCTTTCTAATGCCATGTCTTATGCCTGGAATACCGCATTTTTATAGAGACGACAGTCGGAACGCGGCACCGAGCCCCTAGGGGTTCGTCGGCAGAGGGCGTCCGAATCGGGCAGGTTCAAGAGGAAGGCAGTTAGGGCCGAAATGCCACTACAGAGGTATGGTAAAAACCTGCTCTATGATTATTGTGTTCGAAATGTGACAGCGTCCTTTGTGTCCTGGCAGAAAGAGGAGTAGCCGGACTATATCCGGAGATCCTACCAATCACGCCTCCAGCAGGTGGATTCCAGGACCGGCTTCGAGGGAGGAAGTAGACACGGGGCCGATGTTGAATTGTCCTCCGACAGAGGATGCAGATATGCTCTCCGCCACGAATTCCGAAGTAGAGAGTGCCATGAATCACCGACGCCGACGGGCCGTTCTTCGCAACAACATCTTTTCCAAAGAGGCATTTAATGCCTTCAATTCGGGAGACACATACATCCGAGCTGCTCAAGGCGGGCTTGCCCATGCGACGGACCAGTATGCCAAAGATATACGGGTAAGGAAATTTAATAAGCATGTATAGCAGTAGCCCCTGAGACTTGAAACGGTTGGAACAACTGTTTTAAGGATCAATTTATGCAGAGGTCCTTGTAGATAAGAATGAACAATTGTCTCAAGAGCTGAAGGAGTGCAAGGCCCAACTGAGGGCCACAGTTGTCATGCTAGAGGAATCCCAGAAGGCCTCTTTTGGTAACATTTGTCTCAGTTGTAGGGAAGTGTACCAGTTAGTAAGTGGCTTGTATGATAAGTCTAACAGAAAATTCTGCAGACAATCCCGGGGTGAATCCGGATGTCGTAGGAGGTGACGAGTCACATCTCCAAAGGCAGCTAAAAGCTGGCGAGCGTGTTCTTATGCAAGTTAGGAAGGAGAAGAACAATCTTCAAGATGCCAATGTCCGGCTGGGCGTCGAATTAGGAGACCTTCGCGCTCAGCTGGCGGACTTTGTGAAGGAGAATAGAAGGCTCCGTCGCGGCATTTATGGTAAGTGCCTAGACGAACTGTAGTATAGTTCGGCGAGGGAGCGTATTGACAGAGTTTTATATTTGTAGGTATGTTGACGGGCCATCCTGAAGAGGAGATGCCCGCGTCTGCAGGTGATCTACTGCGAGACCTCTCACAACTGCACGAGCGAGCTTGACAGGTGATGCAGGGTAGTGTCCAGGCCTTGTGGCCATCCACTTCCCTGCCAAAAGGCATGGGGAGCTCGTGGATATGCTCCAAGGAGCACGGCGGCGCTTCCAATTGTGTAAGATGTCAGCCTGCCGACAAGGTGTAAGAGAAGCGCGGGCTATGGTGAAGACGCGCTACACCAAGCTTGACCCGAACCATATGGCCGAAGTTGGACAGGCGGGGCCAGATGGGCAAGAAATTCCCGTGAGTCTGGTATATGACCAGGTAGCGTTAGCCGCAAAGTATTACCAATAGGATTGTAGGCTAGATAGCCTGTTGGATGGTATAGAGGAAGAATTTAGTCAGTCAAAGTGACTGTGTAATTCAATAGACATATGTAGTCCCTAGCCGATTAAAATCATTTGTCATGGCAGACCTTTTCACTTCAGCCCCCGGATCCGATAGTTCGGGGTGTATCCGAATACCTGATCAGTAATGCAGAACCGGGGTATGCGTGGAAACCAGGCGTAGGGGTCATAAGTGCTTGAACAGACAAGTACCCAACTAGTTATGTTATATTACATGGATAGTAAGAAACGTCTTCCAGGAAAAATAGTTCCGTTAGGGGTTCCTTTCCCTCGGTGCGCATGCATCAATGTACATGTCCAGACTGCGAACGGAGGCACGGGATAAAAAAATTCTAGGGGTTCACGTTGTGATAAAAAAACATCTTTTGTTCACCGACCGAATATTCCCTTAAGAACGCTAGCTTTCGGCTTCACCCAGTCTGAGGTACACATCCGGCTCAAGCGGTAGTAACAATCGCAGAGGTGCTCCCCTTATGCCCTAGCCAAATTAACGGGAACGTAGGGAATAAATACAAGAGCCAGGCAACCCAGCATGGCCACACCTTAAGTCATAGCGATGCATATAATGGTGAAGAAAAGGCACATACGGAAAAAGAACGCATATGTGATAAGCAAGAAGCCGTGAAAGAAATTATATTCAGCTTCCGTATAGGAATCCCCCAGGTATGTCTTACACACATAGTGCGGTCGGAGCGATCCGAGCATCCACACTGTATTGAGTAATTTGTGTGAAAAATGAAAAAAGAACGAGAAAGGAAAAAGGGGAGGAACAAAATGAAAAAGGAGTGGTAAGGAGACGAACAATGAGTTCGGCGTTAGGCGTAGAATCTCCGGAGTCTGGCCGTGTTCCATGGGTTCGGCTCGAGTCTGTTATCAGATGCATTACGTAGGCGGTGCGCTCCTCCGGTGAGAACTTTGTCAATAACAAAGGGACCCTCCCACTTAGGTTTGAGCTTGTCCTTCTTCTTCTCCGGTAGGCGTAGAACGAGTTCACCAATGTTATAAGTTTTGGCCCGCACTTCTCTGCTTTGGTACCATCGAGCCTGCTGCTGACAGAATGCGGAACGGGCCTTTGCGACGTGGCGCTCCTCCTCCGGGGCATCTAAGTTGTCCTGCCGGTCTAGCTCGGCGTCCTTCTCTTCGTACATGCGTACACGAGGTGAATCATGTATTATATCACAGGGTAGTACTGCTTCTGCGCCGTATACCATAAAAATGGTGTGTATCTGGTGGTGCGATTCGGTGTGGTCCGCAGCCCCCAGAGTACGGAGTCGAGCTCCTCGACCCAGTGCGTGTCTGATTCCGTCAAGTAAATCACTAGTTTGGGTTTGATGCCGCTCATGATAAGACCGTTTGCACATTTGACCTGGCCGTTTGTTTAGGGATGGTAGACGGAGGCATAATCGAGCTTAATGCCCATGTTGCCGCACTAGGTTTTTACTTCATCGGCTGTGAAGTTTGAGCCATTGTCAGTGATGATGCTGTGGGGGATGCCGTATCGGTGTACGACCCGGATATGAAGTCTATCACTGGTCTGGATTCAGCCGTTTTGACTGGTTTGGCTTCTATCCATTTGGTGAACTTGTCCACCATGACCAACAAGTATTTTTTCTTATGGCTTCCCCCTTTAAGGGGTCCGACCATATCCAGCCCCCAGACCGCGAGGGCCAAGTGATGGGGATTTTTTGGAGAGCGGTAGGGGGCATGTGGCTCTGATTGACAAAGAGTTGGCAACCGACGCAGTGTTGAACAAGGTCTTGTGCATATGCTCGGGCTGTAGGCCAATAAAAGCCTGTACGGAAGGCCTTGCTGACAAGTGCCCAAGCTGCAGTGTGGTGTCCGCCGAGTCCGGCATGAATTTCAGCCAAGAGCTGCCGCCCTTCCTCTTCGGAGATGCATCTTTGGAGCACTCCGGTCGCGCTTTTCTTATAGAGTTCCCCCTCATGGACCTTGTAGGCCTTGGAATGCCGCACGATGCAACGTGCTTCATTTTGGTCCTCGGGTTGCTCCTACCTATTTAGGTAGGCCAAGATAGGCTCGGTCCACGGGGCAATTACAACCATGATTTCATGGGCTGAAGGTGTTATTTCGGTGGTGGAGCCTCCGATTACATCTGATGGTTCAGAGTTTGGGGGTGTATTCGGGTCCGTGCTAGTGTTGCCAGACTCCCCTTCCCATACAACGGACGGCTTGAACAGCCTTTCCAGGAATATGTTATGTGGGATAGGGTCGCGTTTAGCGCCGATGCGGGCGAGGATATCCGCTGCTTGATTGTTTTCTCGAGCCACATGGTGGAATTCGAGCCCCTCGAACCGAGCTGACATTTTGAGGACGGCATTACGATACGCCGCCATTTTCGGATCCTTGGCATCAAAGTCTCCGTTTGTTTGTGATATTGCTAGGTTTGAATCCCCGCGCACCTCCAGGCGTTGAATGCCCATAGAGACTGCCATCCGAAGACCATGCAACAGAGCCTCTTATTCGGCTGCGTTGTTGGAGTCTGTGTATAATATTTGGAGTATGTATTGGACCTTGTCTTCGGTGGGAGACGTCAGGACTACCCCTGCTCCCAATCCGGCCAGCATTTTAGAGCCGTCGAAGTGCATGATCCAGTTAGAGTACGCGCCGTACTCTTTAGGGAGTTCGGCTTCTGTCCATTCGGCGACAAAGTCAGCCAGTACTTGCGATTTAATGGCCCTCCGTGGTTTGTATGTTATGTCGAATGGAAGGAGCTCGATGGCCCATTTAGCAATCCGGCCTGTAGCGTTGTGGTTATTTATTATGTCGTTGAGTGGTACTTCGGAGGCCACCGTGATCGAACACTCTTGGAAGTAGTGTCATAGCTTCCGGGATGCCATGAAGACCGCGTATGCTATCTTTTGATAGTGTGGGTATCGGGATTTGCATGGGGTGAGGACCTGGATACGTAATATACCAGCTTTTGAAGCGGGAATTTGTATCCGTCAGCCTCTCGTTCGACTTCGAGCACTGCGCTTACAACTTGATGTGTTGCAGCTATGTACAATAGTATAGGTTCGCCAGTATTTGGCGCTGTTAGGACTGGATTACTGGTCAACAAGGTCTTTATTTTGTCCAGTCCGGCCGCGGCTGCATCCGTCCACATGAAGTGTTCGGTGCGCCGAAGAAGGTGGTAAAGAGGTAATGCATTTTCTCCTAATCGGGAGATAAAGCGACTTAGGGAAGCCACGCACCCAGCTAGTTTCTGGATATGCTTGAGGTCTGTTGGGATAGCCAAATGCGATAGAGCTCGGATTTTTGCCGGATTCGCTTCAATTCCTCTATTGGAAACAATGAAGCCTAGCAGCTTTCCGGAGGGCACGCCGAAAACACATTTTTTCGGGTTTAGCTTGATGTCGTATGTCCGGAGGTTATCGAACGTAAGCCTCAAGTCATCTATTAGGGTTTCGACATATCTTGTTTTTATGACCACGTCATCCATGTATGCCTCCACTGTTTTGCCGATTTGCTTCTCCAGGCATGTTTGAATCATGCGTTGATAGGTTGCACCGGCATTTTTAAGCCCGAAAGGCATAGTGTTGAAGCAGAAAGGACCATATGGCGTTATGAAGGCCGTTGCAGCTTGGTCAGACTCTGCCATTTTTATTTGATGGTATCCAGAGTATGCGTCAAGGAAACATAGTGAGTCGTGTCTTGCGGTGGCGTCGATGATTTGGTCGATGCGAGGGAGGGGGAAGGGATCCTCGGGGCAAGCCTTGCTGAGGTCTTTGAAGTCGACGCATAGGCGCTAGGATTTGTCCTTCTTCGGTACCATTACTAGGTTAGCCAGCCAGTCCGGATGCTTGATATCTCTGATGATTCCGGCCTCAAGTAGCTTGGCTATCTCTTCTCCCATGGCTTGCCGTTTAGGCTTTGAGAAGTGCCTAAGAGTCTGTTTGACTGGCTTGTATCCTTTCAGCATGTTGAGGCTGTGTTCGGCCAGCTCACGTGGGATTCCCGACATGTCTGAAGGATGCCAAGAGAAAATGTCCCAATTCTCGTGTAGGAATTCACGTAGTGCGGTGTCCATTGTGGGGCTCAACTGTGTCCCGATGAAAGCTGTCTTCGTGGGGTCCGTTGGATGGACCTGGAATTTAACTATCTCGTCTATGGGTTTAAATGATGTGGACTTGGGTCATTTGTCGAGTATCATGTCGTCCCTATCCACTGTGGTTCGCAGCATAGTTAGTTCTTCGGCCACTAGGGCTTCAGATAATGCCCCCAGGGCAAGTGCTGCAATTTTATTTTCGGCGCGGAGTGCGACGTCCGGGTCACTGGCTAGAGTGATGATTCCATTGGGTCCGGGCATTTTAAGCTTCATGTATCCATAATGGGGTATACCTTGAAAGCTTGTGAATGTGTCCCGCTCTAAAAGGGCGTGGTATCCGCTGCTGAAAGGAGCCACTTGGAATGTGATTTCTTCGGACCTGCAATTCTTCGGGGTACCAAATACTACCTCAGTGTGATTTTTCGAACACCGTGCCTCCCGACTAGGGATGATTCCTCTGAAGGTTGTTGTCGGTGTCAAAACCGGCGGATCTCGGGTAGGGGCCCCCGATCTGTGCGTCTTAGGCTGATGGTAACAGGAAGCAAGGGACACAGTGTTTACCCAGGTTCGGGCCCTCTCGATGGAGGTAAAACCCTACTTCCTGCTTGATTAATATTGAAGATATGAGTAGTACAAGAGTAGATCTACCACGAGATCGTAGAGGCTAAACCCTAAGACCTAGCCTATGATGGTATGATTGTAATTGTGATCGGCCTTCTAAGGACCATCCTCTCCGGTTTATATAGACACCGGAGAGGGCTAGAGTTTACATGGAGTCGGTTACAAGGAAGGAAATACAATATCCGGATCGCCAAGCTTGTCTTCCACACAAAGGAGAGTCCCATCCAGACATGGGCCAAAGTCTTGAGTCTTGTATCTTCACGCTTCGATAGTCCGGACGATGTATATAGTCCGGCTGTCCGGATACCCCCAAATCCAGGACTCCCTCAGTAGCCCCTGAACCAGGCTTCAATGACGATGAGTCCGGCGCGCACTCTTGTCTTCGGCATTGCAAGGCGGGTTCCTTCTCCGAATACTCCAATGTACCCATCACGACGAACAGTGTCCGGCATCTCATAAATGTTGTACTCCTCGGCTTCAGTGCCTCAATAATGACCATTTCCACGTGTCGAGCGAATGCGAGGAGTCAAGGCATTTTTGCATTTGCCACCCTCTGTCCTTCGGGCTAACCGTCCATTTGAAGAGACGGGGATTCCCAGATCCAAACCTCACTCTCCTTCCTCGAGCAAGCATCCAACAGAGCGCCCCGAAAAGACCATTCCAACATGGCTGGTCGTTGCAGCTCTTCTACTTGCTCCCCTTGCCCCAAGCCGGGGACTGGGGAGAGTGTTCAGTTTCTCATAGCCGTTTGATAAAGTTACAAACCCAAGGGCTTCTCCCGCCGGCGTTCATGGTCCCTGTCCGAGCCGGAGTGGCCACCTATAACGGCGGAGAACAAGTGGAGAGAGATCCCCCAATCCGTCTCTAGAGGAGTGAATATGCCTCATTCCGCATCTGTTAAGGGGCTTCGGGTTTCCTATTCATCCATTCCATTGTGTGCTCCTGGAGTTCTACGGCCTCCAGTTGCACAACTTTACCCCAGCCTCCGTACTACATATACCAGGGTATGTCGCCCTTTGTGAGCTATTTCTGGGCTGCGAGGCTCATTTCGGTTTGTGGAAGAAGCTGTTCTGCCTTGTCCCCCGCAACTAGGGAGAGTCCCTATGTCAAGTGGGCGGGGCCGAAGTATGGCGCATCGCTGAGACCGGATACCTATCCGGCACTCCCAAGAAGGCAACAGATAACTGGGCTTCAGAGTGGTTTTATATTGACGACGCTCCCCTTTCGGATCTAGTCCGGACAGGACTCCCCAAGTGCGGTAACGCCCCACCGAGGGCACGCCTAAGCTGGCGCCCCTGAGGCCCCCAAGAAGAGGATACCAGGGAAATACATTTCGTGATGAACATGATAAAGTTACTGGCCAAATCCGGACTGACGATAGTCGAGGTCATGGCAATATGCATAATGCGGGGAGTGCAGCCGCTTCAATATCGGGGCAATCCCATGTGGCATTTCAACGGGACAGACGATGCCACCCATTGTAGCCGTAAGGGTCCGGACTCCGCCACTGCTATGGCAAGGATACTGTCCGACCTATACAAAGGAGAAGAGGAAGACTTCCTCCATATCAAACCGCAGGACGGATTCTCCATGTATAATCCCCCAAACTGGGTAAGTCGTCATTTATTTTCTCGCTTCACTTATTGTGGCGTTCTTTGCTAAGGTTACCTGCCTCGATATTTACGAGCAGGAACTGAGGAAGGTCATAGAAGGAATCTCCAGCCCTTCTCGGCAGCCAGAGGACCCCGAAACGGCCCTAGATCCAGGACTTGAAGAAGACCCGGACGCGGCCGTGGAGCTTGTTGACGGGATATTTTATCGGGCGAGCCGTGACGGTGCCCCAGTGGCTATCACTGCCGATTATCCCGGACTGCTACCTTCGTCGCGTGTAAGCCAGCCGAAGACTCGATCTCCGAAGAGGACTCTTTCCTGATGTCACACCTTATCCCTGAAGCGCCGTGTTTTTGCAGAGGCGACGTTCGGAGCGCAGGGCCGAGCCCCTAGGGACCCGTCAGCCACAAGCGTCCGGATTGGATAGGCTCAAGAGGAAGGCGATTAGGGCCGACATGCCTCTATAGAGGTAAGGAAACAATCTGTCATGTACTTATTGTTATTTGAAGTATAACAGTGCCCTTTACATCCTGGCACGAAGAGGAGTATCCGGACTATATCCGGGGATCCTGCCAACCACGCCTCCACCAGTCGGGCTCCAGAACCGATTGCGAGAGAGGAGGCGGACGTAGGGCCGATGCCGCATAGTCCTCCGACAGAGGACGCGGACTGATAACCCACAAGTATAGGGGATTGCAACAGTTTTTGATAAGTAAGAGTGTCGAACCCAACGAGGAGCTAAAGGTAGAACAAATATTCCCTAAAGTTCTACCGACCACCGATACAACTCTATGCACGCTTGACGTTAGCTTTACCGGAAACAAGTATGAAACTAGAAGTACTTTGTAGGTGTGAAAGGATAGGTTTGCAAGATAATAAAGAGCACATAAATAAAAGCTAGGGGCTGTTTAAATAAAGACACAACTAAATTAGTAAAAGTAAAGAGCTTGTTGTCACGAGAAAGTTATTTTGTCCCTAGGCAATCGATAACTAGACCGGTAATCATTATTGCAATTTTATTTGAGGGAGAGGCATAAGCTAACATACTTTCTCTACTTGGATCATATGCACTTATGATTAGAACTCTAGCAAGCATCCACAACTACTAAATATTCATTAAGGTGAAAGCCAACCATAGAATTAAAGTATCAAGTCCCCTTTTATCCCATACGCAAACAACCTACTTACTCGAGTTTGTGTTTCCGTCACTCATGCAACCCACCATAAGCAAATCATAAACATATTGCAACACCCAGAAGCGGGGATCCCTCACGCTTGCGCGACACGGAGAGCACCATAGGACAGCACCAATAATAAAACATAGAACTCAAACCAATCATGATCATCAAATAACCATAGGACAAAAAGGATCTACTCAAACATCATAAGATAGCCATACATCATTGGGGAATAATATATAGCGTTGAGCAGCATGTTTAAGTAGAGATTACAACTGGTAAGAGAGAGGTTACACCGCTGCATAGAGGGAGGAAGAGTTGGTGGAGATGTTGGTGAAGATGGAGGCGGTGTTGGTGAAGATCGCGGTGATGATGATGGCCCCCGGCAGTGCTCCGGCGCCACCGGAAGCAAGTGGGAGAGGGCCCCCCTTCTTCTTCTTCTTCCTTGACCTCCTCCCTAGATGGGAGAAGGGTTTCCCCTCTGTTCCTTGTCTCCCATGGCGTGGGAGGGGCGAGAGCCCCTCCGAGATTGGATCTATCTCTCTGTTTCTGCATTCCCTGATTCTACCCCTTCACCGTTTCTTAAATATCCGGAGATCCGTAACTCCGATTGGGGTGAATCTTTCACCCAGTTCTTTCTCATAAAATTATCTTTCTTGCGCCAAAGGAAGAGCGTCAACCGCCTTACGGGTGGACCACGAGGGTCAGGGGCGCTCCTGTGGGGGTAGGGCGCGCCCTCCTACCTCGTGACCACCCCGGACACCGTTTCGCGTTGATTTCACTTCTCAAAAATCATAAATATTCCAAAAAAATCGCTGGCCGTTTTTATCCCGTTTGGACTCCGTTTGATATTGGGTTTCCGCCAAATAAAAAACATGCAACAGACAGGAACTGGCACTGGGCACTGGATCAATATGTTAGTCCCAAAAATAATATAAAAAGTTGCCAAAAGTATATGAAAGTTTAATAATATTGGCATGGAACAATCAAAAATTATAGATACGACGGAGACGTATCAGCATCCCCAAGCTTAATTCCTGCTCGTCCTCGAGTAGGTAAATGATAAAAAAGATAATTTTTGATGTGGAATGCTACCTAGCATAATCATGATCATATGTCTAATCATGGCATGAATATTAAGACATGAGTGATTCAAGGCAATAATCTATCATTTGACATAAAAACAATAATACTTCAAGCAGACTAATAAAGCAATCATGTCTTTTCAAAACAACATGGCCAAATAGAGTTATCCCTACAAAATCATATAGTCTGGCTGTTGCTCTATCTTCATCACACAAAGTATTTAATCATGCACAACCCCGATGACAAGCCAAGCAATTGTTTCATAATTTAATAATCTCAAACTTTTTCAACTTTCACGCAATACATGAGCGTGAGCCATGGACATAGCACTATAGGTGGAATAGAATATGATGGTGGGGGTTATGTGGAGAAGACAAAAAAGGAGAAGAAAGTCTCACATCAACTAGGCATATCAACAGGCTATGGAGATGCCCATCAATAGATATCAATGTGAGTGAGTAGGGATTGCCAAGCAACGGATGCACTAGAGCTATAAGTGTATGAAAGCTCAAACTGAAAACTAAGTGGGTGTGCATACAACTTGCTTGCTCATGAAGACCTCGGGCATTTGAGGAAGCCCATCATCGGAATATACAAGCCAAGTTCTATAATGAAAATTCCCACTAGTATATGAAAGTGAAAACATAGGAGACTCTCCCTATGAAGAACATGGTGCTACTCTGAAGCCCAAGTGTGGTAAAAGGATAGTAACATTGCCCCTTCTCTCTTTTTCTCTCATATTTTTTTTATATTTTTTTTATTTTTTTGGTGGGCTTCTTTGGCCTCTTTTTTTATATTTGGGCTTCTTTGGCCTCTTTTATTTTTCATAAACTACGGAGTCTCATCCCGACTTGTGCTTGAATCATAGTCTCCATCATCCTTTCCTCACTGGGGAAATGCTCTAATAATGATGATCATCACACTTTTATTTACTTACAACTCAATATCTAGAACAAAGATATTACTCTATATGAATGCTTCCGGCGGTGTACCGGGATGTGCAATGATCTAGCATAGCAATGACATAAAAAACAGACAAGCCATGAAAACATCATGCTAGCTATCTTACGATCATGCAAAGCAATATGACAATGAATGCTCAAGTCATGTATATGATGATGATGGAAGTTGCATGGTAATATATCTCGGAATGGCTATGGAAATGCCATGATAGGTAGGTATGGTGGCTGTTTTGAGGAAGATATAAGGAGGATTATGTGTGATAGAGCGTATCGTATCACGGGGTTTGGATGCACCGGCGAAGTTTGCACCAACTCTCGAGGTGAGAAAGGGCAATGCTTGGTACCAAAGAGGCTAGCAATGATGGAAGGGTGAGAGTGCGTATAATCCATGGACTCGACATTAGTCATAAAGAACTCATATACTTATTGCAAAAATCTACAAGCCATTGAAAACATAGTACTATGCGCATGCTCTTAGGGGAATAGATTGGTAGGAAAAGACCATCGCTCGTCCCCGACCGCCACTCATAAGGAAGACAATCAATAAATAAAATTTTGCTCCAACTTCATCACAAAGCGGTTCACCATACGTGCATGCTACGGGAATCAAAAACCTCAACACAAGTGTCTCTACAATCCACAACCACCCACTAGCATGACTCTAATATCACCACCTTTATATCGCAAAACTATTGCAAGGAATCAAACATATCATATTCAGCGATCTACAAGTTTATGTAGGATTTTATGACTAACCATGTGAATGACCAATTCCTGTCATCTCTCTAAATAGATATAAGTGAAGCAAGGGAGTTTAAATTCTTTGTACAAAAGATATGCCCACGCTCTAACAAATATAAGTGAAGGAAAAGAGCATTCTACAAATGGCGGTTTTCTATGTGAAGAGAAACAGGCAATCAAGACTTCAAATGATATAAGTGAAGCGCATGAAGCATTCTATAAAGCCATACTCAAAATATTTAGGTGAAGTGCAAAGAGCATTCTTATAAATCAACCTAGGACTATCTCATACCAGCATGGTGCATAAAAGAAAAGTAAAAACCTAATTGCAAAAGATGCTCCAAGACTTGCACATAATGCATGAACGAAACGAATCCGAAACATACCGATACTTGTTGAAGAAAGAGGGGATGCCTCCCCAGCATCCCCAAGCTTAGACGCTTGAGTCTCCTTGAATATTTACTTGGGGTGCCTCGGGCATCCCCAATCTTGAGATCTTGCCTCTCTTCCTTCTTCTCACATCGAAACATCCTCGATTAGACACTACATGCACACAAAACTTCAACAGAAAACTCGGTAAGATCCGTTAGTATAATAAAGCAAATCACCACTCTAAGTACTGTTGCAAACCAATTCATATTTTGTTTTTGAATTTTTTCTACTGTAATATAACTTTTCTATGGCTTAATCCACTAATATAAATTGATAGTATCATCAAAACAAGTAAACTATGCATCAAAAACAGAATCTGTCAAAAACAGAATAGTCTGTAGCAATCTGAACAATCACAATACTTATGGTATGCCAAAAATTCTACCAAAATTAGAAAAAATAAACAAGTTGTACAGCAAGACAGTGCAAAAGGAATCAGAACCAATTGACGTTCCAGGTAAAAATATAAAATCGTGCACTACAGCAAAAGTTTCTCTCCTGCACCGTACAAACCAACAAGCATTGTAAACATCGTAAAGGCAAACCTTAGCACATTATTTTTATAATACAATGGAATTTTACAAGGGGATAATTATTTTTGATGAAAAGTTTCTGTAATTAAGATTCACAAAGTTTCTGTGAGCACGAACAAAGTTCAAGGAGCTCTCCCACTTCAACAATGCTTGTCTCTCTCACTTTTACTTTCCTTTTTGAAAAGTTTTAGGTTCCCCTCTTTATTTTTTTTGTTTTTAAACTATATAAAAGCACTCAACAGAAATAAATGACTCTCTAAAACTTCCGAGTTGTCTCCCTGGCAGCGCTTTCTTTAAAGCCATTAAGCTAGGCCTTTAGTGCTCAAGTAATGAATCCACCCGGATCCCAAGGTATATCAAAGCCAATTTTAATTAACAATGATTTGTAATTTAGTAGTGAGAACAAAGTAACATGTATCATGCAACAACGAAGTCTAACTCTCTTCCTATGCATCGGCATGTCATAAAAGAACAATTCATGCACACCAAGTAAAGGCCAATGCATAGTATAAGCAGTTTCTTGCAATTCTATCGTATTGGAAACATAGAGAGGTGGAGATATAGTTCCTCTCTCATAATAATTGCAAGTAGGAGCAGCAAGCACATGCATATTACATTCATAAAAATCATCATGTGCAATGGTAAAAGGCAACCCAACAATATAATCCTTAATAAGCACAAACTTCTCCGATATAGTGCAGTCGGGAGAATTCAAAAAGATAATAGGACTATCATGCGTGGGTGCAATAGCAACAATTTCATGTTTAACATAAGGAACTATAGCAAGTTCATCTCCATAAGAATAATTCATATTGGCATCTTGGCCACAAGCATAGCAAGCATCATCAAAAAGGGATATTTCAAACAAATTCAAGGGATCATAGCAATCATCATAGCAATCATCATTCGGTAAGCATCAAGGGGAATTAAACAATGTATGAGTTGGAGGGTTACTCTCATTAGAAGGTGGGCACGGGTAGCTAATCCGCTCTTCCTCCTTTTGTTCTTCGCTCTCCTCATCATCTTTTTCATCCAATGAGCTCACTGTTTCATCAATTTCTTCTTCCATAGCTTCCTGCAAAATATTAGTCTCTTCTTGGACAGCGTTGACTTTCTTCATAAAAGCATTAATATAGTAATTGTATTCATAATTTTCATAGCAATATCCAAGTGTAGCAAGATTTTCCGGCCTATAACCATCATCATCAAAAGCTTCATACTTTTCAAACAAAGCTTCAATATCATAGGCAGCCTTAAAAGCAACAAATTCTTCTATTTGTTCCACATCATAGTAATCATATATACCATTAGCATAGGAAGCTAATGTTTGATTATCATTAAATTTGCATGAAAAGGGGAGGTGTGGAGCCTCCATCCTAGAGCAACAAGTAATATCATATCTCAAGCATAGATTCCAGGCATACCAACGCAACATAATAAATTGATCCCATAATAGTTTCCCTTTCTGTGTCGAGCGATAATCCCTAAAGTATTCACGTTGATCCAACGTGTCTCCCATTATAAAGTTGAATGGGGCTTTCTCAGGATTATCAAAGTAGTACATAATATCTCTCGCATAATGAGAGTCGGGGGGTTTAGTAGTTACCCCATCTTCATGAGTAGCAAGTATAGCTAATTTTTTTGGTATTTTGCGTTCCATATCCATAACTGAAGATAGAGAAGAACTTAGAACAGCAAATAAAAATTACTTAGTGATAAAGCAAACAAGCACACACGAGAATATTCACACCACGGTATGACTCCCCGGCAATGGCGCCAGAAAAAGGTCTTGATAACCCACAAGTATAGGGGATCGCAACAGTTTTTGATAAGTAAGAGTGTCGAACCCAACGAGGAGCTAAAGGTAGAACAAATATTCCCTAAAGTTCTACCGACCACCGATACAACTCTACGCACACTTCACGTTCGCTTTACTGGAAACAAGTATGAATCTAGAAGTAATTTGTAGGTGTGAAAGGATAGGTTGCAAGATAATAAAGAGCACGTAAATAAAAGCTAGGGGTTGTTTAAATAAATACACAACTAAATTAGTAAAAGTAAAGAGCTTGTTGTCACGAGAGAGTTATTTTGTCCCTAGGCAATAGATAACTAGACCGGTAATCATTATTGCAATTTTATTTGAGGGAGAGGCATAAGCTAACATACTTTCTCTACTTGGATCATATGCACTTATGATTGGAACTCTAGCAAGCATCCGCAACTACTAAAGATTCATTAAGGTGAAACCCAACCATAGCATTAAAGTATCAAGTCCCCTTTTATCCCATACGCAAACAACCTACTTGCTCGGGTTTGTGTTTCCGTCACTCACGCAACCCACCATAAGCAAATCATAAACATATTGCAACACCCTACAACGGGGATCCCTCACGCTTGCGCGACACAGAGAGCACCATAGGACAGCACCAATAATAAAACATACAACTCAAACCAATCATGATCATCAAATAACCACAGGACAAAAAGGATCTACTCAAACATCATAAGATAGCCATACATCATTGGGGAATAATATATAGCGTTGAGCACCATGTTTAAGTAGATATTACAGCGGGTAAGAGAGAGGTTACACCGCTGCATAGAGGGAGGAAGAGTTGGTGGAGATGTTGGTGAAGATGGCGGTGGTGTTGGTGAAGATCGCGGTGATGATGATGGCCCCCGGCAGCGCTCCGACGCCACCGGAAGCAAGGGGGAGAGGGCCCCCCTTCTTCTTCTTCTTCCTTGACCTCCTCCCTAGATGGGAGAAGGGTTTCCCCTCTGTTCCTTGGCTCCCATGGTGTGGGAGGGGCGAGAGCCCTTCCGAGATTGGATCTATCTCTCTATTTCTGCGTTCCCTGATTCTACCCCTTCACCGTTTCTTAAATATCCGGAGATCCGTAACTTCGATTGGGGTGAATCTTTCACCCAGATCTTTCTCATAAAATTAGCTTTCTTGTGCCAAAAGAAGAGCGTCAACCGCCTTACGGGTGGACCATGAGGGTCAGGGGCGCTCCTGGGGGGTAGGGCGCGCGCTCCTACCTCGTGACCACCCCGGACACCGTTTCGCATTGATTTCACTTCCCAAAAATCATAAATATTCCAAAACAAATCTCCGTCCGTTTTTATCCCATTTGGACTCCGTTTGATATTGGGTTTCTGCGAAATAAAAAATATGCAACAGACAGGAACTGGCACTGGGCACTGGATCAATATGTTAGTCCCAAAAATAATATAAAAAGTTGCCAAAAGTATATGAAAGTTGAATAATATTGGCATGGAACAATCAAAAATTATAGATACGACGGAGACGTATCACGGACATCCTCTCTGCCACGAATTCTGAAGTAGAGAGCGCCATGAATCACCGGTGTCGATGGGCCGTGCTTCGCAACAACATCTTTTCCTAAGAGGCATTTAATGCTTTCCATTCGGGAGACGCATACATCCGAGCTGCTCAAGGCGGACTTGCCCCGGGCGACGGTCCAGTATACCAAAGATATACGGGTAAGAAAGTTTGATGGGCATGTATAGCAGTAGCCCCTGGGACTTGAAACAGTTGGCACAACAGTTTTAAGTATCAATTTATGCGCAGGTTCTTGTAGATAAGAACGAGCAATTGTCTCGGGAGCTCAAGGAGTGCAAGACCCAACTGAGGGCCACAGTTGCCAAGCTAGAGGAATCCCAGAAGGCCTCATATGGTAACATTTATCTCGATTGTACGAAAATGTACCAGCTAGCAACTGGCTGGTATGACAATTTTAACAGAAAATTCTGCAGATAACTGCGGAGTAAATCCGGAGGGTGGGAGGGATGACGAGTCTCATCTCCAGAGGCAACTAAAGGCCAACAAGCGCATTCTTACGCAAGTTAAGCAGGAGAAGAATACTCTCCAAGATGCCAATGTTCGGCTGGACGTGGAATTGAAAGACGTCCGTGCGCAGCTGGCGGACTCCGTGCGGGAGAACAAAAGGCTTCCCCGCAGCATTTATGGTAAGTGCCTAGATGAATTGTAGCATAGTTCGGCGGGGAAGTATATTGAAAGAGTTTTGCTTGTAGGAATGCTGATGGGTCGCCCTGAGGATGAGATGCCTGCATCTACAGGCGGTTTGCTGCAAGACCTCTCACAGCTGCACGAGCGAGCTGGGCAGGCGATGCAGGGCGTAGCGCAGGCCTTGTGGCCATCAAGCCTCCTGCCGAATGGCATGGGAGAGCTTGTGGACATGCTTCAAGGAGCACGGTGGCGCTTCCGACTGTGGAAGATGTCAGCCAGCCGGCAGGGTGCAAGGGAAGCATGGGCTATGGTGAAGACGCGCTACACCAAGCTGGACCCGAACCATATGGCCGAAGTCGGACCGGTAGGGCCAGATGGTCAAGAAATTCCTGTGAGTCTGGTATATGACCAGGTGGCATTAGCCGCGAAGTATTCTCAACATGATTGTAAGCTAGATAGCATGTTGGATGGTATAGAGGAGGAATATAGTCAGTCCAAGTGACGGTGTAATTTAATGGACAAAAGTAGCCCCTAGCCGGATTAAAATCATTTGTCATGGCAGACTGAGGGAGTCCTGGACTAGGGGGTGTCCGGATAGCCGAACAATCATCATCGGCCGGACTCCAAGACTATGAAGATACAAGATTGAAGACTTCGTCCCGTGTCCGGATGGGACTTTCCTTGGCGTGGAAGGCAAGCTTGGCGATACGGATATGTAGATTTCCTACCATTGTAACCGACTCTGTGTAACCCTAGCCCTCTCCGGTGTCTATATAAACCGGATGGTTTTAGTCCGTAGGACGAACAACAGTCATACCATAGGCTAGTTTCTAGGGTTTAGCCTCCTTGATCTCGTGGTAGATCTACTCTTGTAATACCCACATCATCAATATCAATCAAGCAGGACGTAGGGTTTTACCTCCATCAAGAGGGCCCGAACCTGGGTAAAACATCGTGTCCCTTGTCTCCTGTTACCATCTGCCTAGACGCACAGTTCGGGACCCCCTACCCGAGATCCGCCGGTTTTGACACCGACATTGGTGCTTTCATTGAGAGTTCCTCTATGTCGTCACCGATAGGCTCGATGGCTTCTTCAATCATCAACAATGACGCAGTCCAGGGTGAGACTTTTCTCCCCGGATAGATCTTCGTATTCGGCGGCTTTGCACTGCGGGCCAATTTGCTTGGCCATCTGGAGCAGATCGAAAGCTATGCCCCTGGCCGTCAGGTCAGATTTGGAAGTTTGAACTTCACGGCTGACATCCGCGGAGACTTGATCTTCGATGGATTTGAGCTACAGCCGAGCGCGACGCACTGTCATGATGGGCATGATTTAGCTCTGCACCCGGACAGTGCCCCGGAGGCCGGACACGAGCCCGCTCCGATCCTCGATTCGGAGCCGGCTGCGTAGATCGAGGACGGGTGGCTAGACACCGCCTCGGGGGCTGCAACCTCTACGGCGATGGATCTGAATACTGACCTTATCCCTTGTGAAGCTCATGACTTCGAGGTGCCGGACTCCTCGCCGGACTCCGAACCTCCCGCGCCCCCTCCAATCGAATCCGATTGGGCGCCGACCATGGAGTTCACCGCTGCGGACATCTTTCAACACTCACCTTTCGGCGACATCCTGAGTTTGCTAAAGTATCTCTCGTTATCAGGAGAGACCTGGCCGGACTGCGGTCAGGACGGTTGGGATGCGAACGATGAAGAAATTCAAGGCCCACCCACCACCCACTTAGTAGCCACTGTCGACGATCTAACCGACATGCTAGACTTCGACTCCGAAGACATCGACGGTATGGACGACGATGCCGAAGACGACCAAGAACCAGCGCCTACTGGGCACTGGAAAGCCACCTCAACTCACGACATATACATGGTGGATACACCAAAAGGAAGCGATAACGAGGAACAACGGGACGTGGCGAAGGACAACTCCCCCGACAAAAAAACAAAACGGCGACGCAAGCGCCGCCCGAAGTCCCGCCTCGATAACAACGGCACCCATACTGACCCAGCCTTAGAGTAGGGCGAAACAGTGGACGACGAACATGCCACCAAGCAACCATCCGAACAGGATGACTTGGACAAGCAACCCATCCCCGGCGAAAATAACAGTCCAGACGATCTCACGCCGGACACATCACCGGAGCATAAGAACCTTCATAAAAGGCTCGTCGCCACTGCAAGAAGTTTGAAGAAGCAAAAGCGGAAGCTCAAAACAACGGAGGACGCACTGAGAATGAGATGGAGCAAAGTACTCAATACCACAGATAAATACGACGATAGTAACCAGGCAAAGAGCTACCCGAAGCGCAAGCTGTTGCCTGAATTTGACGAGGAGGCCGTAGAGCCCCCACAGTAAAAAAAGAAAGAGGCCGCCTGGCCGGATAGACGACCAGAGGACAGGCTAAGAGTGGCAAGCGGCGCCGCATACAAGCCGGCACACGATCCACATAAGGATCCTCACAAAAAGGATGGCCCGGTCAGGTCCATCTATGGGCCAAAAAAGAAGACTCCAGGGAGCAACATAACCCGCTGAGTGTTTGAAGACAACGGCACACCTAAATACAGGGGCGCCGCACACCCACTATGTTTCACCGATGAGGTACTGGATCATGAATTTCCAGCGGGATTCAAACCCGTAAACATAGAGGCATATGACGGAACAACAGACCCCGGAGTCTGGATTGAGGATTATATCCTACACATACATATGGCTAGAGGAGACGATCTCCATGCCATAAAATACCTACCCCTCAAGCTCAAAGGGCCAGCTCGGCACTGGCTCAAAAGCCTCCCAGAAAATACCATTGGAAGTTGGGAAGAGCTCGAGGATGCGTTTTGAGCAAATTTTCAGGGGACTTATGTCCGCCCTCCGGATGCAGACGATTTAAGTCACATAACTCAACAGCCCGGAGAGTCAGCACGCAAATTCTGGAACAGGTTCCTCACCAAAAAGAACCAAATAGTCAACTGTCCGGACGCCGAAGCCTTAGCAGCCTTTAAGCATAACGTCTGAGACGAATGACTTGCCAGACACCTCGGCCAGGAAAAACCAAGAACAATGGCCGCGCTAACAAGCCTCATGACCCGCTTTTGCGCGGGGGAAGATAGCTGGCTGGCAAGATGCAGCACCAGCGACCCAAGTACATCCGAGGTAAGGGATGGAAATGGGAAATCACGACGCAGAAAAGATCAGCGCCGGAATAAGGAAAATGGCCCAAATAGCATGGCGGTCAACGCCGGGTTCAAAAGCTCTCGGCCGAATAATAAAACACTGCCTCTTAAGGACAACAGTGATGAGCTATCCAACCTAAACAAAATCTTGGATAGGATATGTCAAATCCATAGTACCCCCGGGAAGCCTGCAAACCATACCCACAGAGATTGTTGGGTCTTCAAGCAGTCCGGCCAACTTAATGCCGAACACAAGGGGCTCGACACACCAAGCGAAGACGATGACGAACCCCACAAGCAGCACGCCGGAAAACAGAAGACTTTCCCACTAGAAGTCAAAATAGTGAACTCACTTCATGTGATAACAAGGAAAAATAGTGCGGCACCTGCTAAAACACGCGCCGCACGGTCCACCCCAGCAGAGTCCCGAAATTGGATGTTTAAACCAATTACTTTCGACCATCAGGATTACTCCAGAAGTGTTCGAAACTTAGGAGGGACTACTTTGGTATTGGATCCCATAATCGACAGACTACAATTCACACAAGTCCTAATGGATGGCGGCAGCGATATAAACCTGCTATACCAAGACACCATCCGCAGAATGGGGATAGACCCTACCAAAATTCGCCGTAGCAGCACTTCCTTCAAAGGAGTGACGCCAGGCCTTTACGCCAATTGTACAGGCTCTGTACTACTAGAGGTTGTGTTCGGTTCATCCGACAACCTCTGTCGCGAAAAGCTCATTTTCCATATCGCCCCATTCAAAAGTAGCCATCAAGCACTACTGGGACGTGAAGCTTTCGCCCGCTTTAATGCAATACCGCATTACACGTCTCTTACGCTTAAAATGCCCGGTCCACGCGGCATAATCTCATTAAAGGGTAACTTCGAGTGTTCCTCGACCACGGAAAATGTGAGACTGCCTTGACAGCCACACACTAATCCGACCTTGCTGGTCAAAGCCCCTAAAAACAGGTCATTCAGACCTCGGACACGGTTAGGCGAGTCCGGCATAAATAAACAAGGGGCTTCCCAGCCGCATACCTCTTTACAAGGGGCTGCACGTATAAACGATGAGAGCCAATAAAGCTTAACTTTATTCATGTTCCAAATCATACTTTATTTTAAATACATCTTTTGCACGATATTTTTTCCAAACTAAGTTCTTCTCTTTTACAGATGAAGCACGTGCTACACCCGTCCAAGATACAGCACAACGGAGACATAGGCGCAGACGTGCAGCAGGGACCCGTTGCAAGGATTCTTTTCAGATTAAGACCCTGCGTAAACCTTTCTTACTGTCTCTTGTTGACACACATCCCCCGGTTCCCTACCATAACCGCGGAGGAGGCTGGCATTTTGGCATCGGCCGCGTCAGAAGTTCTCGCCCATACCTGGACACTAGGGGCTTAGGGCATTGTTCTGCCCGGTATCATAAAGACCGAATACCTCAGGGAGTGTTCGGCGTCTCGAGTTAGGCCTTATATGCATCAGCTGCGAATCATGTCTTTGGTCAAATGTTGGGTTTGCCCGGCTCCTATGTTTTGCTGCCTTATGTTCCGCTCCATCGGCTTACGCGGCACCAGGAGAACTACTGCGATTGTGCCCCGGTTCGGCCGGGCGAGCACCTTAGTAGAGAAAGCCGAAAACTGACTGTCATGATATAGCGAGAGACTGGTCAACCACTCGATCGACTACTGGAATGTTTAGAATTCCTCCGCTTTGACGAAGGACCGCTTCCCGGTCAGGCACATACGCGCCCCGAGTTCGGAGAGCACGGTGCCTCTAGGGGATATATAGTAGCCCCACCATCGAGCTCCTATGGCTAAGTGAAAGTGATAAAGCATTATAGTCCGGTTGCCTAGTTTGCTATGCTATCACCTCCTTCAAAGGACCAAGACGTTGGATTAAGTGTGAAAAAGCGCTTTTTTGCAAACACCCCCGCACCATGCGCGTGGGGGCTGAAGCCAAAGACTGCCATCTTTCAGGTTATACATACATATACGGCCGCACAGGAGATAGTTCAATACTTGAACGCACAAGTATAAAATGCCGTCACATTATAAACATGATCTCACAAATCATACATGTCATTTGAACATAACATCTTTCGAGCACTGCGACTCTATTACACGAGCACCCTGCAGGACTTCCTCAAAATAGTGCTCGGCGGGTAATCGACTTTTGTCCGAACCCCGGGATGCAACATCGGTGGCATCCATCTCCGCCCAGTATGTCTTAACACGAGCGAGAGCCATTCGTGCACCCTCTATGCATGCCGACCACTTCATCGCCTCGATATGCGGCACCGCCCCAAGGAATTGCTGCAACAAGCCAAAATAACTCTCCGGCTTGGGCCTTTCTGGCCACAGATGAGCGACCACATCCGTCATGGCAAGTCCGGACAATCTATTCAGCTCAGCCCACTCAGCCAACCGATCGGTCAACGGAAGTGGATGCTCCGGACTATGGAATTGAGACCAGAAAAGCTCTTCCATTTCGTGATCCTTCTGGCTTCGGAAGTGCACGACTGCGTCCGCCGCACTCGCCGCCAAATCCAGATAAGGATCCTCCGCACCACACAATTGGCCCAACTGAGCATACTTCGGATCCGTGAACTTCCTACACAGCAGAAAGGGCTTTCCAGCCGCAATGTCTCCGGCCTGACGCATTTCCTCCTTCATAGCCCGCATCGCACAACGGGCATCCTTGGTTTCGGCGACGGCCTTCTTCAGATCCTCTTGCTCCGCTCGGCGTTCTCTTTCAAGAACCTCATAGCGGTCGGTAGCATCTTTTAATTTCATGGCCATTCCGGCCATCTCCTCCCAGCTTCGGCAGTGAGCAGCCTTTTCGGCTTTTAGCTCTTCCATTGCCTTCGAGGCAGCCGCATCACTTTTCCTCGCTTGCTCCTTGGCTAGAGCAAGCTCTGCTCGAAGGTCTTCCACAGCAGCGGCACCATCTGCATCAAGCATACAAATTGTAAGGAACGGGCGTCAGCTCCCTTACTAGGTGACCGCGGAGAAACCACCTACCTTGTGACTCGTCAAGTCATTTTTGACCAGCACGATGTCCGCATCCGCAACATCGAGTTGCCGCTTCAGCTCGGCAACTCCATCAGTCCGGTTGGCCACCGAACGTTCCGCCACCTGCATAGGAAAGGCGACATTCTATAACTGAGATTATGATCCTCGGCACGCTGTCGCTTTCGACAACATACCAAGTCTCAGGGGCTACTATCTCTACAGGGCACACTCCATGTGCAAAACTATCAAAAGGTATGCCATTTTTTGCGTACCTCAAACCCCGTCAGCAAACTTCCGACGGCCTCATGCAACCCGCTCTCGGCGGATGAGATCCTTTCAATCACCATACTCATTAATGTGCGGTGATCTTCTGAGATAGACGCACTCTCGAGCAAATCCTGCAGCTCCACCGACCGTACTCCAGTGGGTGCCGAACTCCTCGGCCCCGCCGGACTCGGGGAGACCCTCCGTGACGACACCTCAGGGTCGTCCGCCCCGCCCGACGTGGCGGTAGATGGAGGCGTTTCGCTCTCCATCATCTTCGGACGAAGGTCCCCCGAAGATGAGCTCTGCTGAGAAGGGCTGAGATCCGAACTACAAGGTGAAAACTTTGGTTACCCTTAGAAATAAAGTAGGGATGTCCCCTATTACAAAACCCCCTTTTTTTACGTACGGCTCGCTGGAGGGCTGATTCCTTTGGGGAGACTGTGCGGCCGGGGCTCTTCCCGGCACAGGACCTTCCGGTGCAGATTTCTTTCCCCGCTTTGAGGCCTCGGCCTCCGAGTCTTCGGAAGCGGTCCTCTTCTCCCCCTGGAGGGAGGGATTCTCGATTCCCCCCTTACTGAAAGCCTCCTTGGGAGAGGTGGTAGTTTCCCTATGCCCCCCTTCGCCCTCCTCTGAAGGTGCAACCTCCAACATTTTGATTAACACGGGATCCGGCGTGGTCTCAGGGAGGGGGGCCGGACACCGTATCAGTTTTGCTTGCGCTATCCACTCCTGTTCAAGGGATAGCTGGTTAAAAGGCAAACCATGATAAATAAATGGACAATGTGTCCGGACACAGGGCTACTTACTTGAGTATCCGGGCGATTGCAGCTTAGGCCAGCGTCCTCGGTTAAGATCGGACGCATCTCTTGTGATCCGAAGAACAGTTTGTACATCTCCACGGGTGTCAAACCCATGAAGTGTTGGAGAGCTCGTGGTCCCTCCAGATTAAATTCCCACAGGCGGCGGGGGCGATGTTTGCAGGGCAGAAGGTGCCGAATCAGCATAACCTGTGTCACTACGACAAGATTGATCTCCCTTTCTTGGAGGTCTCGAATCTGGCCCTACAACAGGGGTACGTCTTTGGACGGCCCCCAGTCAAGCCCTTTGTTGACCCATGACGTCAGCCGTTGTGGAGGGCCCGGGCGAAAGGCGGGCGGCGGCCTCTGCCTGCTGCCCCTGGGAGCGGTGATATAGAACCACTCCTGTTGCCACAAGCCGAGCTCCTCCTGAAAAGAGCCCTCGGGCCATGGAGCATCAGCCCTCTTGCTTATAACTGCCCTGCCGCACTCTGCATGACGCCCCTCAATCATCTTCGGCTCCACGTTGAAGGTTTTGAGCCACAAGCCGAAGTGAGGGGTAGTGCGAAGGAAGGCTTCGCAGACGACAATGAATAATGAGATGTGGAGGATGGACTCCGGATCCAAGTCATGGAATTCCAGCCCATAGTAAAACATGAGCCCCCTCACGAAGGGATCCATCGGGAAGCCTAAACCCCGACGGAGGTGAGACACGAACACGACACTCTCGCCGGGCTCGGGAGTAGGAATAACTTGCCCTTGGTCAGGCAACCTATGCGAAATCTCGTAGGTTAAGTACCTGGCGTCTCTCAGCTTTAGCACGTCCTCTTACGTGATGGAGGAGGGCATCCACCCACCTCGTAGGTCGGAGCCGGACATTGTCGAAGGTCGAAAGTACCTGAATCTGGAGCCCTGGGTGTTGGAACTCGGGGCGAGGGGCGGATTCGATTGAGGATTGAAGAAAAAGAACGGGCCTTGGTATCATTATAAAGAGGGAGAATACCAAGAGCCGTCCCCGTGACCGTTTGGAACCCGCCTTCGATGGAGGGGGCGTGGCAACGGGCGCGGTTGGGTTACCCACGTCCGTATTGATGAGAATCCCGGAATAAGGGGAACACGATCTCTGCTTCGACAAGACATGCCAAGGAAACCGCTTCGCTAAACGCGCGAAGGTGGTATAATAGAAATGATTCGAGTGAAGGCTTGGTTGTGGTGTGACGTCACGCCACAAAATACGTCAGCAGATTGAACTTGTGTAGATATTATTCTCTCTACGGTGGTATGTGGAATTTATTTTGCAGAGCCGGACACTATCCTGGTGTCCACAATCTTCTATAAATTATTCGGAGGAGGAACCCGCCTTGCAATGCCGAAGACAATATGCGCGCCGGACTCGTCGTCATTGAAGCCTGGTTCAGGGGCTACTGAGGGAGTCCTGGACTAGGGGGTGTCCGGATAGCCGAACTATCATCATCGGCCGGACTCCAAGACTATGAAGATACAAGATTGAAGACTTCGTCCCGTGTCCGGATGGGACTTTCCTTGGCGTGGAAGGCAAGCTTGGCGATATGGATATGTAGATCTCCTACCATTGTAACCAACTCTGTGTAACCCTAGCCCTCTCCGGTGTCTATATAAACCGGATGGTTTTAGTCCGTAGGACGAACAACAATCATACCATAGGCTAGCTTCTAGGGTTTAGCCTCCTTGATCTCGTGGTAGATCTACTCTTGTAATACCCACATCATCAATATCAATCAAGCAGGACGTAGAGTTTTACCTCCATCAAGAGGGCCCGAACCTGGGTAAAACATCGTGTCCCTTGTCTCCTGTTACCATCTGCCTAGACGCATAGTTCGGGACCCCCTACCCGAGATCCGCCGGTTTTGACACCGACACGGACCTTTTCACCTCAACCCCCGGATCCTACAGTCCGGGGTGTGTCCGAATACCTGCTCGGTTATACAAAACCGGAGTATGCGTGGAAACCAGGCGTAGGGGTCATAAGTGCTTGAACAGACAAGTACCCAACTAGTTATGTTATATTACATGGATAGTAAGAAACATCTTCCAGGGAGAATAGTTCTGTTAAGGGTTCCTTTCCCTGGGTAAGCATGCGTCAAGGCACATGTCTGGACTGCGAACCATAGCGCAGGATACAAAACTTTTGGGGATTAATGTTATGATAAATAAAGACATCTTTTGTTCGCCGACCGAATATTCTCTTAAGGAAACTAGCTTTCGTCTTCACCCAGTCTGAGGTACACACCCCGCTCAACCGGCAGTACAATCTCAGAGGTGCTCCCCTTATGCCCTAGCCAAATTAACGGGAATGTAGGGCATAAACACAGGATCCAGGTAACCTAGCTTGGCCACATCTTAAGTCATATCGATGCATATAATGGTGAAGAAAAGGCACAAATGGAAAACGCATGTGTGATGGGCAAAAAGCCCTTTAGAGTAAGTTATGTTTAGCTTCCGTATAGGAAGCCCCCAGGTATTGCTTACACACATAGTGCGGTCGGAATAAGTCGGGAGTCCACACTGTATTAAATACTTTGTGAAGAGAAAAAGATTGAGAAAGGAAAAAGGGAGGGAGCATAATTAAAAAAGGAGGAGGTGAGGAGACGAACATTGAGTTCGGCGCTAGGCGTAGAATCTCCAGAGTCTTGCCGTGTTCCATGGGTTCGGCTCGAGTCTGTTATCGGACGCATTACGTAGGCCGTACGCTCGTCCGATGAGAACTTTGTCGATGATGAAGGGACCCTCCCTCTTGGGTTTGAGCTTGTCCTTCTTCTTCTCCGGTAAGCGTAGAACGAGCTCGCCAATATTATAAGTTTTGGTCCGCACTTCTCTGCTTTGGTATCATCGAGCCTGTTGTTGATAGAATGCGGAACGGGCCTTCGTGATGTCGCGCTCCTCCTCCAGGGCGTCCAAGTTATCCTGCCGATCTAACTCGGCTTCCTTCTCTTCGTACATGCGTACGTGTGGCGAATCATGTATTATGTCGCAAGGTAGTACTGCTTCCGCACTGTACACCATAAAAAATGGTGTATATCCAGTGGTGCGATTCGGCATGGTCCGCAGCCCCAGAGTATGGAGTCGAGCTCCTCGACCCAGTGAGTATCCGACTCTGTCAAGGATCGCACTAGTCTGGGTTTGATGCCGCTCATGATGAGACCGTTTGCCCGTTCAACCTGGCCATTTGTTTGAGGATGGTAGACGGAAGCATAGTCGAGCTTAATGCCCATTTTGCCGCACCAAGCTTTCACCTCATCGGCCGTGAAATTTGAGCCATTATCGGTGATGATGCTATGGGGGACACCATATCAGTGTACGACCCCGGATATAAAGTCTATTACTGGTCCGGATTCGGCCGTTTTCACTGGTTTGGCTTCTATCCATTTGGTGAACTTATCTACCATGACCAATAAGTATTTTCTCTTGTGGCTTCCCCCTTTAAGGGGTCCAACCATATCCAGCACCCAGACCGCAAAGGGCCACGTTATGGGGATTGTTTGGAGAGTGGTAGGGGGCATATGACTCTGATTGGCAAAGAGCTGGCAGCCGACGCAGTGTTGGACAAGGTCCTGTGCGTCTGCTTGGGCCGTTGGCCAATAGAAACCTGTATGGAAGGCCTTGCTGACTAGTGCTCAAGCCGCGGCGTGGTGCCCGCCCAGTCCGGCATGGATTTCAGCCAAGAGTTGCCGCCCTTCCTCCTCGGAGATGCACCGTTGGAGCACTCCGGTCGCACTTTTCTTATAGAGTTCCCCTTCATGGACTTTGTAAGCTTTAGAACGCCGGACGATGCAACATGCTTCATTTTGGTCTTCAGGGAGCTCCTGCCTATTTAGGTAGGCCAAGAAAGGCTCAGTCCACGGGGCGATAACAACCATTATTTTGTGGGCTGATGATGTTATTTCGATGGTAGAGCCTCCGATTATGTTTGATAGTTCGGAATCTGGGGATGTATGCGGATCCGTGCTGCTATTGCTGGACTCCCCTTCCCATACCACGGATGGCTTGAACAGCCTTTCCAGGAATATGTTAGGTGGGACAGGGTCGCGTTTAGCGCCGATGCGGGCAAGGACATCTGCCGCTTGATTGTTTTGTCGTGCCACATGGTGAAATTCGAGCCCCTCGAACCGAGCTGACATTTTAAGGACGGCATTACAGTAGGCCGCCATTTTCGGATCCTTGGCATCAAAGTCTCCGTTTATTTGGGATATTGCAAGGTTTGAATCCCCGCGCACCTCTAGGCGCTGAATGCCCATAGAGACTGCCATCCGAAGACCGTGCAACAGAGCCTCATATTCGGCTGCATTGTTGGAGTCTGTGTATAATATTTGGAGGACGTATTGGACCGTGTCTCTGGTCGGAGACGTCAGGACTACACCTGCTCCCAATCCGGCCAACATTTTAGAGCCGTCGAAGTGCATGATCCAGTTAGAGTACGCGTCGTACTCTTTAGGGAGTTCGGCTTCCGTCCATTCGGCGACGAAGTCAGCTAATACTTGCGACTTGATAGCCCACCGAGGCTTGTATATTATGTCAAACGGGAGGATCTCGATGGCCCATTTAGCGATCCGACCCGTGGCATCACGGTTATTTATTATATCATTTAGTGGTACTTCGGAGGCCACCGTAATCGAACACTCTTGAAAGTAGTGTCGTAGCTTTCGGGATGCCATGAAGACCTTGTATGCTATTTTCTGATAGTGTGGGTATCGGGATTTGCATGGGGTGAGGACCATGGATACGTAATAAACTGGCTTCTGTAGCGGGAATTTGTATCCGTCAACCTCTCGTTCGACGACGAGTACTGCGCTTACAACTTGATGTGTTGCAGCTATGTACAACAGCATAGGTTCGCCGATATTTGGCGCTGTTAGGACTGGATTATTGGCCAACAAGGTCTTTATTTCATCGAGTCCGGCCGCGGCTACATTTGTCCACACGAAGTGTTCGGTGCACCGAAGAAGGCGGTAGAGAGGTAATGCCTTTTCTCCTAACCTGGAGATAAAGCGGCTCAAAGCAGCCACGCATCCAGCTAGTTTCTGGATGTGTTTGAGGTCTGTTGGTATAGCCAACTGCGACAAAGCTCGGATTTTTGCCGGATTAGCTTCAATTCCTCTATTGGAAACGATGAAGCCTAGCAGTTTTCCAGAGGGGACGCCGAAAATGCATTTCTCTGGATTCAGCTTGATGTCGTATGTTCGTAGGTTGTCGAACATAATCCTCAAGTCATTTATTAGGGTTTCGACGTGTCTTGTTTTTATGACTACGTCGTCCATGTATGCCTCCACTATTTTGCCAATTTGCTTTTCCAGGCATGTTTGAATCATGCGTTGGTAGGTTTCACCGACATTCTTAAGCCCGAAAGGCATAGTGTTGAAGCAGAAAGGGCCATATGGCGTTATGAAAGCTGTTGTAGCTTGGTCGGACTCTGCCATATTTATTTGATGGTATCCAGAGTATGCGTCGAGGAAACACAGCGAGTCGTGTCCTGTTGTGGCATCGATGATTTGATCGATGCGAGGGAGGGTAAAGGGATCCTTGGGGCAAGCCTTGTTAAGGTCTTTGAAATCGACGCACAGGCGCCAAGATTTGTCCTTCTTTGGTACCATTACCAAGTTCGCCAGCCAATCCGGATGTTTGATATCTCTGATGAATCCGGCCTCAAGTAGCTTGGCTAGCTCCTCCCCCATGGCTTCTTGTTTGGGTTCTGAAAATCGCCTTAGGGTCTGTTTGACAGGTTTGTATCCCATTAGTATGTTAAGGCTGTGTTCGGCCAATTCACGCGGGATGCCCGACATGTCCGATGGGTGCCAAGCGAAAATGTCCCAATTCTCGCGTAAGAAGTCTCGCAGTGCGGCATCCATAGCGGGGCTAAACTATGTCCTGATGGAAGCTGTCTTCCTGGGGTCCATTGGGTGGACTTGGAATTTGACTATCTCATCTGCGGGTTTGAATGAGGTGGACTTGGGTCGTTTGTCGAGTATCACGTCGTCCCTGTCCACGATGGCTGATACGTCTCCAACATATCTATAATTTTTGATTGCTCCATGTTACTTTATCTACTGTTTTAGGCAATATTGGGCTTTATTATCCACTTTTATATTATTTTTGGGACTAACATATTAACCAGAGGCCCAGCCCAGATTTGTTGTTTTATGCCTATTTCAGTGTTTCGAGGAAAAGGAATATCAGACGGAGTCAAAACGGAACGAAATCAACTGGAGAAGTTATTTTTGGAAGGAAAGCAACCTGATAGACTTGGAGTGCATGTCAGGGGAGTCTCGGGCTGTCCACGGGGGTGGGGGGCACGCCCTACCTCCCTGGGCGCGCCCCCCTGCCTCGTGAGCACCCCGGAGGTCCACCGACGTACCCCTTGCACCCATATATACTCACGTACCCTAAAACTTCCAGAACAGAAGATAGATCGGGAGTTCCGCCGCCGCAAGCCTCCAGAGCCACGAAAAACTAATCGGGACCCTATTCCGGCACCCTGCCGGAGGGGGGGATCCTTCACCGGTGGCCATCTTCATCATCCCGGCGCTCGCCATGACGAGGAGGGAGTAGTTCACCCTCGAGGCTGAGGGTATGTACCAGTAGCTATGTGTTTGATCTCTCTCTCTCTCTCTCTCTCTCTCTCTCTCGTGTTCTCTCTCATGTTCCCTCTATGGCACGATCTTGATGTATCCCGATCTTTGCTATTGTAGTTGGATCTTATGATGTTTCTCCCCCTCTACTCTCTTGTAATGGATTGAGTTTCCCCTTTGAAGTTATGTTATCAGATTGAGTCTTTAAAGATTTGAGAACACTTGATGTATGTCTTGCCGTGATTATCTGTGGTGACAATGGGATATCATGTGCCACTTGATGTATGTTTTGGTGACCAACTTGCGGGTTCCACCCATGAACCTATGCATAGGGGTTGGCACACGTTTTCGTCGTGATTCTCCGGTAGAAACTTTGGGGCACTCTTTGAAGTACTTTTATGTTGGTTGGATGAATCTAAGATTGTGTGATGCATATCGTATAATCATGCCCACGGATTCTTGAGGTGACAATGGAGTATCTAGGTGACATTAGGGTTTTGGTTGATTTGTATCTTAAGGTGTTATTCTAGTACGAACTCATTTATAGATCGATCCGAAAGAATAACTTTGAGGTGGTTTCATACCCTACCATAATCTCTACGTTTGTTCTCCACTATTAGTGGCTTTGGAGTGACTCTTTGTTGCATGTTGAGGGCTTGTTATATGATCTATCTATGTTATTATTGTTGAGAGAACTTGCACTAGTGAAAGTATGAACCCTAGGCCTTGTTTCCTATCATTGCAATACCGTTTACGCTCACTTTTACCGCTTGCTACCTTGCTGTTTTTATAATTTCAGATTACAAATACCTTTATCTACTATCTATTTTGCACTTGTATCTTCATCTCTTCGCCGAACTAGTGCACCTATACAATTTGCCATTGTATTGGGTGTGTTGGGGACACAAGAGACTCTTTGTTATTTGGTTGCAGGGTTGTTTGAGAGAGACCATCTTCATCCTATGCCTCCTACGGATTGATAAACCTTAGGTCATCCACTTGAGGGAAATTTCCTACTGTCCTACGAACCTGTGCACTTGCAGGCCCAACAACGTCTACAAGAAGAAGGTTGTGTAGTAGACATCAGTGGCACGCAACGTCGTTAATTCTTCTCCTGCTAGGGCTTCAGATAGTGCTTCCAAGGCTAGTGCTGCAGTTTTGTTTTCGGCGCGGAGTGCGACGTCCGGATCACTAGCTAGAGTGATCATTCCATTGGGTCCGGGCATTTTATGCTTCATGTACCCATAATGGGGTATAGCTTGAAAGCTTGCAAACGCGTCCCGCCCTAGAAGGGCGTGGTATCCACTGCTGAAAGGGGCCACTTGGAATATGGTTTCTTCGGACCTGTAATTCTCTGGGGTGCCGAATACCACATCAAGTGTGATTTTCCCTGCACACTGTGCCTCCCGACTAGGGATAATTCCCCTGAAGGTTGTGCGCTTCGTTCAATGCGGCTTTTGTCAATTTCCATCTTCTTGAGTGTTTCTTCGTAGATCAAGTTTAATCCGCTTCCGCCGTCCATGAGTACTTTTGTGAGCCGAAAGCCATCCACTATTGGGCTAAGGACCAGAGCGGCTGGTGCCCGGACGGTCTGGAATTGGGGTTCGTCACTGGCATTGAAAGTTATAGGAGTGTTGTTCCACGGATTTACTTTTGCTACATGGAAGATTTCAGCAGAGCTTCGATGAGCTCGCTTGCGCCTATTGTTTGAGGCAAAAGTCTTGAAGACTATTAGTACCGTATTGTGTTCCTTGGCGGGATGTTGTTCTGCTTTATGGCTCTCGAGGAGATCCTTGCCACTTTTAGCTACTTGCCGGAGTATCCAACATGCCCTAAGGCTATGGGTTGGTGTTGCATCCGGCGTACTGTGAAGCTTACATGGCCCACTCAGCCATTCTTCCAATACGGTTCCACGCCCTAGAGCGGGCTTTGGTTTCTTGGGAATTGAATTGGTCGACTTATGAGAGTTCGGCTGTTTAGTTCGGACAGAGGTTCTGGTGAGGGCCGTACTATCCCAAAATTCTGTTTGGGTCTTCCAGACGCTTTCCATCGCGCAGTACTTCTGTACTATGGTTGCTAAGTCCGCAAAGTGCACTATGTCACGGCGACTTATAGCATTAAGGAGTCCTTTGTTCGTGCAGTTATTGCAAAAGAGCGGGACTACGTCCTCCTTTTGGTAGTCCTCGACCTTGTTAAGCGCAAGGAGGAATCTGGCCCAGTAATGGTGTACCGTCTCAAGGGGCTCTTGCCTGATGCGGGAGAGACAGTTTAAGTCTGAGCGAGTGTCGTTGGCTGAATCCGGATTTTGATCCGATCTAACACCCAGGGGCACGGAAGGTTCCGAGCCCGACAGTTCGGGATCCGGAGCATCATCCGATCTCTTCGGCCCGATGCCCGATTCTAAGTCCGGGACCCGGGTCATGCCTTCCTTTGAGTAGGTGTTCGGCTTACTGAGTTTGGTGATCCGGACATAATTCGTCCTCAAAGTTGAGGGGCAACCCGTGTGTGGTTCCTCCACTACCGCTATCTCGTGGGTGGCCGGCGGGGATCTAATGTCCCTTTGATCGGGTTTAAGCCCAATTCGGTCGTGGTCCATTGTGACTCCCAAAGCAGCAATGCGATCCAAGAGCTCATTATGGGAGGAGAGCTCGATCAGATCCATCTTTTCGGCAAGCTCCGAATTGATGCAGAGGTTATGCGTGACGACCCGAGAGGCCATCGTTGGTGCGACAACCGATGGGGCAGCCATAATGAAGCCGCCAAGTCAGAGAGTTTGGCCTATAGCCAACGCTCCCCCAGAGGTGATGTCGTCCTTGACAACGAGACGAGCCATTGAGCCTTTACAGCAACGACATAGAGGAACTCTCAATGAAAGCACCAATGTCGGTGTCAAAACCGGCGGGTCTCGGGTAGGGGGTCCCGATCTGTGCGCCTTAGGCTGATGGTAACAGGAAGCAAGGGACACAATGTTTACCCAGGTTCGGGCCCTCTCGATGGAGGTAAAACCCTACTTCCTGCTTTATTAATATTGAAGATATGAGTAGTACAAGTGTAGATCTACCACGAGATCATAGAGGCTAAACCCTAAGAGCTAGCCTATGATGGTATGATTGTAATTGTGATCGGCCTTCTAAGGACCATCCTCTCCGGTTTATATAGACACCGGAGTGGGCTAGGGTTTACATGGAGTCGGTTACAAGTAAGGAAATATAATATCCGGATCGCCAAGCTTGTCTTCCACGCAAAGGAGAGTCCCATCCGGACACGGGCCAAAGTCTTGAGTCTTGTATCTTCATGCTTCGATAGTCCGGACGATGTATATAGTCCGGTTGTCCGGATACCCCCTAATCCAGGACTCCCTCAGTTGTGCCGCTCTGCTCAATGCAACTTTTGTCCATTTCCATCTTGCTGAGTGTTTCTTCATAGATCAAGTTTAGCCCACTTCCGCCGTCCATGAGTACTTTAGTGACCCGAAAGCCATCCACGATTGGGCTAAGGACCAATGCGGCAGGTGCTCGGACTGTCTGGAATTGGGGTTCGTCACTGGCGCTGAAAGTTATGGCAGTGTCGTTCCACGGGTTTATTTTTGCCACGTGGCAAATTTCAGCTAGATTTCGATGGGCTCGCCTGCGCCTATTATTTGAGGCGGAAGTCTTGAATACTGTTAATACTGTATTGTTGGTTTCGGCGGGACGTTGCTCTGCTTTATTTACAAGAAGATCCTCCCCGCTTTTTTCTACATGCCGGAGTATCCAACATGCTCTAAGGCTATGTGTTGGCTTAGTGTCCGGCGTGCTATGAATTTTGCATGGCCCATTGAGCCATTCTTCCAATACAGTTCCATGCCCTGGAGTGGGCTTTGGCTTTTTCGGAGTTGGATCGGGCAACTTAGGAGAGTTTGCCCTTTTAACTCGAAGGAAAGGCTTAGTGAGAGCCGGATTATCCCAAAAGTCTTGGGTTTTCCAGGTACTTTCCATTGCATAGTACTTCTATACTATGGCTGCTAAGTCAGCAAAATGTACTATGTCACGGCGACTTATAGCATTAAGGATCCCTTTGTTCGTGCAGTTTTTGCAAAAAATTGAAATTGCATCCTCTTCGCACAGTCCTTGACCTTGTTTATCAGAAGGAGGAATCTGGCCCAGTAGTGATGTACTATCTCTTGTGGCTCTTGTCTGATATGGGAGAGACGGTTTAAGTCCGGGTGGGTGGGTGTAGCTGAATCTGGATTCTGATCCGATCTAACGCCCTGGGGCAGGGGAGCTTCCGGGCTTGATAGCTCGGGATCCGGAGCGTTGTCCGGTTTTTCCGACCCGATACTCGATTCTAAGTCCGGGATCTGGGTCGTGTCGTACCGTGAGCGGGTATCCAAATCGGGGAGCTCGGTAATCCGGACATAATTCATCCTCAAAATAGAGGGATAATTCATATGTGGCTCTTCCACTACCGCTATCTCATGGGTGACCGGTGGGGATTTGATATCCCTTTGGTCGGGTTTAAGCCCAATCCGGTCGTAGTCAGTAGCGACTCCCAAAGCGGCGATGCGATCCAAGAGCTCATTAAGGGAAGAGAGCTCCATTGGATCCATCTGTTCGGCGAGTTCCGAATTGACGTGGAGGCTGTTCGTGATGACCCGAGAGGTCATCGTCGGCGTGACAGCCGATTGGGCGGCCATGATGAAGCCACCTAGTCGGAGAGTTTGGCCTACAACCAGAGCTCCCCCAGAGGTGATGTTGTCCTTGACAACGAGACGGGCCATCGAGCCTTGCAGCGACGGCACAAAGGAACTCTCAATGAAAGCACCAATGTCGGTGTCAAAACCGGCGGATCTCGGGTAGGGCGTCTCGATCTGTGCGTCTAAGGCTAATGGTAACAGGAGGCAAGGGACACAATGTTTACCCAGGTTCGGGCCCTCTTGATGGAGGTAAAACCCTACTTCCTGCTTGATTGATATTGATGATATGAGTGTTACAAGAGTTGATCTACCATGAGATCATAGAGGCTAAACCCCTATGATGATTATGAATGTTGTGATCGTCCTCATACGGACTAAACTCTCCGGTTTATATAGACATCGGAGAGGGCTAGGGTTTACATGGAGTCGGTTACAAGGAAGGAAATATAATATCCGAATCGCCAAGCTTGTCTTCCACGCAAAGGAGAGTCCCATCCGGACACGCGACAAAGTCTTGAGTCTTGTATCTTCATGGTCCAACAGTCCGGCCAAAGTATACAGTCCGGCCGTCCGGATACCCCCTAATCCAGGACTCCCTCAGCAAGGTAGTCTCCTATGCCTCACGACAGCTACGACCCCACGAAGGAAATTATCTTACTCATGATTTGGAGTTGGCCGCGGTGGTTCATGCTTTAAAAATTTGGAGACACTATCTCATCGGGAAGAGGTGCCAAATTTTTACAGATCACAAAGTCTCAAGTATATATTTACTTAGCCAGATTTAAATCTCCGTCAATGAAGATGGCTTGAGTTGGTCAAGCATTATGACCTTGGAATAAATTACCACCCGGGTAAGGCCAATGTGGTTGCCGATGCACTCAGTCGAAAGCCAGTCATCCTAAATGTCATATTGGAATCATTGCCTCCTGAACTTCAAGAAGAGATTGCTTAGCTCAACCTGGTCATAGTTGATGCTGGCCTTGCTAATATTTTGGAAGCTACCCCCACACTTGAGGAAGAGATCCACAAGGCCCAGTTGGATGACACCGATTTATAGAAATGTGCCAAGCATATGGTAGCAAGTCAGACTTCCAATTTCTTGAAGGATCAGTTCGATACCCTCTGATTCCGGGGAAGGATTTGTGTGCCGAATCAAGTGGATTTAAAACAGAAGATCCTGTCAGAAGCACACGAATCCTCGTATTCGATTCACCCTGGAGGTACAAAAATGTACGAAGACCTTCGACAAACATTCTGGTGGCATGGAATGAAGAAAGACATTGCCTATTTCGTGGCCTGTTGCGACATATGCAACAAAGTAAAGGTAGAGCAGCAGAAGCCAGCCGGACTTCTCCAACCGCTGCCAGTGCCACAATGGAAATAGGATGATGTCTGTATGGATTTCATCACAGGACTACCTAAGACTCGACGGGGCAATGATGCAATCTGGGTCATCGTGGATACATTAAACAAGGTAGCCCACTTTATCCCGATCAGAACCACATATCGAGCAGATGAACTTGCACAACTGTATGTATCTGGAATAGTCAGTCTGCATGGAGTCCCCCGCACCATCACTTCTGACCGAGGTTCACTTTTTACCTCCGCTTTTTGGTCCCGTCTCCATCAAGCCTTGGAGACAACATTGAAATATAATACCGCTTATCATCCTCAGACTGATGGACAGACAGAGCGAGTAAATCAAATACTCGAAGATATGCTGGGAGCCTGTGCTTTGGCCCAAGGACCTAAATGGGAAGACTGTTTGCCTTATGCTTAGTTCTCTTATAACAATAGCTTCCAGACCAGTTTAAAGATGTCACTGTATGAGGCTTTGTATGGCCGTAAGTCTAGCACTTCTTTAAATTGGTCTCAAACTGGAGATAGCTGTATTTTCGGAACGGATCTCATGCTGGAAGCCGAGAAGCAAGTCAAGGAAATCAGAGACAGCTTGTAGTTGGCCAAATATCGACAGAAGAGTTATTATGATGCAAAGCACCGATAGATCAGTTTTGAACCCGGAGAACACCTATACCTTCAAGTCACGCCTATGAAAGGAGTCAAGATAATTCAGACTCAAGGAAAGTTGGCACCCAGATTTATTGGTCCATTTCCCGTTATGTCACGAGTGGGTATTGTTGCATATCAGTTGGAACTACCCCCTGAATTGTCGGACGTGCACAACGTGTTTCATGTCTCACAGTTGAGGCAATGCATATTGCCGCCTGAGAAAAAGACTGATATGACTGAAATAGAGCTGGCAAAGGATCTAACCTAAGAAGAGAGGCTAGTTAGAATCTTGGATCAGATGGAAAGAGTCACTCGCAGTAAAGCAAGGAAGTTTACAAAGTCCAATGGAAGCATCACACAGAGTCAGAATCAACATGGGAATCAGAAGAATTTCTAAGGGCACATTATCCAGAATGGTTTTCCCAAGCAACCGAATCTCGAGGACGAGATTCATTCTAAGTGGGGGAGGTTTGTGATAGCCTGGTTTATGCCCTCTCTTCTTTGCCTGATTTTCAGTTGGTTTGAATTTGAGTTTGGAGTTTTTGAATCTTTTCGTTTGGACTTAACTACTTGGGTACCCCTTGACTTTCACCCAAGTGCTTCATCTCCCTCTCAAACCTTCACTCCATCTCTGGTTCATCTCAAAATATCATTTGGAATATTTTTCTTTAATGAAAAATATTCATTATCCCCTCCCAAACCCTAGCTAGCTCAATGTGCTCCAAAGCAACCCCAATTTTCCTTGCCCATAAAATTCTGAGAAAAATCCCAATTAATATTTGAACCCTAGGGAACCTTTCTGAGCAAAAATATTTCATCACTTTTTGGAATATTTTGGCTACAGAAAATATTTTCATTTCTGGACAGAAATGGTAGTTTCTACAGCAACTATCATTTTACTTGCTCCATTGTAGCTGGTTTTTCTTGTGTGGCTTGACCTTAGTAAATGTTGGCTAGCCTACAAAGCTCGGCCCTCAACTCCCAGTGGTTTAACCACAATAAACATCCAAAGTTACTGTCCAAAAACTTACCAGGAGTGTAAACTCATTTCTACTGCACCTAGAACCCAACCCAAGCATGGTAACACTCAAAACTACCATGGTCAACACGCCAGACATGATGTTTTGGGCTTAGGTCGGCCTGATGTCATAGTTCACGCAGTGACCGCGTTCGTCCAAGCGTGCTGGCATGCAAAACACGCGCTTTGAGTGCCGCCGAGCGCTCTGTTGCGCGCGTGCTCGCTGCCCCGCCTGCCCGAGCGTGCCAAACCATGCCACCATCACCGTCTCTACTCACTTAACTCCGCCCTGGTACTCGCCGACGCCGGAGCTCGCCGCAGCAGACACAGACGCGGTTCAGCCAACGCCATAGTGTGGCGCACTGTGCTCGTCATCTTCCTCTCACCCATGTGCTCATCCTCGTTCGCCAACAGTCCCCGCGTGAGCTCCGACTTCTTCCCCCTCTCTCACTGATGCCGTTTGTCGCCGGGCGCCGCGGACAGGTGTCCAACGGCGGAGCCTGAACCCCCTCGCTGCTCTCCTATAAATACAGCCACCCCCAGCCTCCTTGAGCACCCTCATCCACTCCCACACACTCCACAAGCTCGTAGAAATCCGTAGCCCAGCCGGGCAGGCCACGGGCCGCCGTCCCCGAGCTTGAGCTCCCCGGCGATCCCCTCAGGTCGTCCCCACAGCTCCAGCCCCCTCCCAGGCAAGGGCAATCGTTCCAGGGCCTCCGCCACTCTCCGGTGGTGCCGTTCCGCCTAGTTGGAGCCCCTGGAGCCGCCCCTATTCGTCGTCGTCTTCATCTCCGGCGACCGCTGCTCTCTGCCTCCACTAGAGAGGCTGTTTCCGGCACCGTCCGACCACCCCTAGCCACTCTACGGGTACGGGCAGGTGCACCTCCGTATCCTCTCTCGATCCCCACCTCTCGTTTTGGGCCAAGAGCTCTCGCCGCCGGCGAAGCCTCTCAGCTCCCTGTTTCCCTCTCCCCCTCCACCTCATCTGACTAGCGGGGCCCGCTAGTCAGCCACTCTGTACGCGCGCAAAGCGGTACGAGTGGTGGCACCCTGGGCTTTTACGCCTTCGACGTCACCCCTCCCAGTCTGTTTATTTTTAATTCAAATTTCATTTAAATCCAGAGAACTTCAAACGGCCAAAACTTTTTAACCATAAGTCCAAATGAGTTGATTCTTTTTGCATTGTGTTCTTTGTTCAAAAATATAGCAGCTCACCAAAGATGGGGTTTTTCCCCGATGTCTAGTTTTTCTGGTGAATTTCAGAAGGTTTCTTGATGATTTCTTTTTGTGTTTTTAATTATTTTTAGAAGGTCAGGCTTGTCTTCAGGATCACCAGGAGGAGTGTGAACCTCATCTGCACTAAGGCAAGCTACAGCAACATTTTCATAGTGCCACTACAATATTTGTGGTTTTCTACTTGAACAAATGATTATCCATGCATTTAAATTATTAATATGTTAGTTATATTCTATTAGATGCTTGTTAAAGTGAATATGCTTCATTTACAAAAAGTTTGAAGTGAACTTAGTTGGTAAACTAGCAAGGATTTAGTTTTTGGGTGACGAAAGATTAATATGGCTATGGATATGAATAATTAGTGGAATTATTTTCTTGCATAAGTAAAAATGATAAATTTGCTCGAAAAGATTCTGGTTGAAGTGAGACTTGATCTTAACCAGAGAAGTATCATGAGTTGTTGATGCTCAGGGTGAGCGTAGTTGACTCAGTCATTTCCGTTGATATGTGATGCATATGTTGGTGATGCATGTCATGGCATTATGATGCCGGTTATTTTTACTTTAAGTTGAACCTGATAATAACTCAACTTGAATATGTTGTTGACCGAGTCATGGTGCCGCTGAATCGAGTCTTTCCCAGTGCAACCACATTTGCCGGTATGGGACGGCCTTTATTCGTTTCATTGTCATGCCTCTGGTCGGTGCGTCCAACTAGGGAAGGTTATGGGCGTGTTGTACCCTAGCCCGGTAAGCAGGCATAACCTTGTGTGCCCGTTGTTGAGTTTTTTTGGTATCGGGTCCCCGTGTGGGATCGTTTGGCCACGACGGTGGTCGTTGTGTCTTTGGTAGACACGGGGCCACCCAGGACTAGCCCGATGGGGAGTGAGTCGGAGTGGCCGGGAGAGTGTCATGGCAATGGAGGGGTTTCATCGGAATGCCGTTGGTCCACCCGAATGGGAGTGCGAGGCCATGGGTTCTGTGGTGTGGGTCCAGTGCGCTACCTCTACAGAGTGTATTAATCTATCGATAGCCGAGTCCACGGTTAAGGACACGCTTGAAAGTAGGTCACACCATGGGTCAACATTTCATAAATCTTGCACACTAAGTTTGAAGTTTGCCTTGTGTTGGTGGCGGGAAGGCCATCGTGTTGATTGGGACCAGATGTTGGTCGTGGTTGTGATCGCCGTAAGGATCACGGGCCAAATATTGGTCGTGGTTGTGATTGTCGTAAGTATCACGAGCCAAATATTGGTCGTGGTTGTGATCGCCGTAAGGATCACGGTTTGTGTCCAAATATTAGTCGTGGTTGTGATCGCCATAAGGATCACGAGATGTCTCTAGCCTGGTACATTTGTGATCCAGGAACGATCACGTTTGGTAAGCCAGTCCGAGGGACAATTATCACAAGAGCATGGTCACAGCATGTTCGATATATTGTTGCATTGTTTTAAATTGGTTAATTGTCATGATATTGTTTGTCATTATGTTTATGCTTCTTATGAGCTTGCAAGTACATTCAATGTACTGACCTGGCGTGTCATGCCAGATTTCAGGAAAGTCCTGTTGGAAAGGAGTGCCGCGTCTAGATCGTGTCCACATCAGTGTCCCTGTGCTATGGAGTTCCGCTACGATGTTGTTCCACTGCCGCATAGTTGGCATGATCAAGGCCCCTTTATGTTCACTAAATAATGTACATATTGTTCAGCCGCACCGTGTGTGCCGCTTGGCCTCGCCAACTATTGTAATATAAACTCTGATCCGCTAGCATCAATAAAGCGGTTGTTTTCTGTACCAAGTTGTTGTGTGTTGCCAGAAGACAAGGTCTCTAGGCTGGCAATGCATGGTAAACCGGTTGCTCTGAGCCGGGGTGCCACAGCAGGTCTTAAAAAATTGTATGTGACACGCATTTACAAAAGCCTCAAAGGGCATCAGACTCTATGTGATGTGCTTAAAAAGTAGATCTTGAACAGGAACCTAGGAAAGAGGGTATTGCCTTTGAGAGGAATCTCAATGCGGATGGGACCTACTGGAAACCTGAGCAGTATCCCAAAACCTCATGGGTTGCTGCGAAAGCACCTCCTCTAGATCCATGCACTTTATCTGGCTTTACTTGTAATTCTTCATATTCCTCTAATGAGGCATTTGACTCCAACTATAAGCTTCTTAAAAATCAGAATGGTGAAGTATTTGCTCGATATGTTGGAACTAACTGCAGGAACGGTCCACCTATGAAGAAAATCTGGGTTCCTAAAAGGTGCCTTGAAAATATTTAGGTGAATGTCATCATGACACCACCCATGAAGAATAGGAACCCCAGATCAAATTCTTCATATGGTTCAAATTCTTCATATGGATCAAACTCATCACAAGGATCAAAATCCTCATATGAACATCATCGTGCTAACACTTCTGTTTCGCAGGGAAAGTCTAAGGGTCATCAATATGTGCATTATTCTTAAAACCATTATGTTCATAAGTCCTCGAAGATTTTCTCTGCCTATGCATATGCTTATCCTAACCACTCTTCAGTGAAACGAAGTGCACTGGCTTCAATGCCATCTTTTTCTTAAGGAGCTCGCAGAATGATGAACTCTTTGCCACCCCTCCAGATGTGGGTGGTGAAGAAAAATAACTAATCTCTTATGCAAGGTCAAGTCTCCAGACGAACTTAATTGTCTGAAGAATTTGCTAGAGACCTGAATGTGCTTGAAAGGACGCAAGCTAATCATGAAGAAATGAATCATTCATTTCTCACGTCCTCATATTGCTATATCTGTTACTGTTGATGAAATTGATATCATATTCTTCACTGATGAAGTATATGGGTTCATAAGTTGCACTAATTCATCTGCAGGATGAACAACCCAAAGCTACTGAGTGGGTCCTAGATAGTGGATGTACAAATCATATGACCCGGTGATAGGAACCTGTTGATGGACACTGATTTGTCACCATCTCATCTGAAGCATATCACCTACGCTAACAAAGGCAAAAGCAAGGTATTGGGTCTAGGTAAGGTTGCAATCTCAAAGGATAGACACATGGACAAAGTCATGCTTGTCGAGTCCTTAGGATTCAACCTCATGTCTGTCTCAATGCTTTATGATCTAGATATGGTTGTTGTATTTGGCAAATTTCGTTGCCTTGTGCTAATGGAATCTGATAACTCCAAAGTTTTCGAAGGCTTCAGGAAAGGAGACTTGTATATTGTTGATTTCTCTATAGGACCACAGCCTGCCACATGTCTACTTGCAAAAGCTTTAGAATGCTGGCTATGGCATCGACGAATTGGTCATGCTGGGACGAGGAACTTGCATACACTCGCGAAGAAGAAGCATGTCATTGGCATCGAGGGAGTCAAATTCCTCAAAGATCATCTTTGTGGGGCTTGTGAGTCTGGAAAGATCACCAGAGCCAAGCATCCCTCGAAGACTATCATGACCACTTCTCGTCCCTTTGAATTACTTCATATGGATCTCTTTGGCCCTACTCATTATGCCACATTCTCTAGTTCTGCATCATTATATGGCTTTGTCATAGTTGATGACTATTCTCGTTATACATGGGTGCATATCATCACTTACAAAAATGAAGTGCAAGAAGTCTTCAGACGTTTTTCCTCAAGGGCTTCCACTAACTTCGGTGCGAAGATCAAGCATATCAGGAGTGATAATGGAACCGAGTTCAAGAACACTGGCCTCGATGAATATCTAGATATACATGGTATTACTCACGAGTTATCTGCTCCTTATACTCCTCAGCAGAATGGCGTCGTGGATCGCAAGAACAGAACTCTCGTTGAGATGGCTCGCACTATGCTTGATGAATATAAGACACCTCAGCACTTCTGGCCTGAAGCAATTAATAATGCGTGCCACATCATCAACAGGGTATATCTTCACAAATTCTTCAAAAATACCTCATACGAACTCCTCACGGACAAGAAACCCAATGTAAGTTATTTCAAAGTCTTCGGTGCAAAATGCTGGATTAAAGATCCTCACCATCACTCTAGGTTTGCACCGAAAGCACATGAGGGTTTTATGCTTGGTTACGGAAGGGACTCGCACACCTACAGAGTCTTCAATCCGAATCATCACAAGATTGTTGAAACTGTAGACGTGCGGTACGATGAAACTAATGGCTCGCAAAGAGAGCACCTACCTCCTGTGCTAGATGAAATGTCACCTGAGGAATCCATCAAGTTCAAAGCTACTAGGGATATCATCCCTACCAAAGAATCTGCTGAAGAAGTCATTCCAGATCGTGAAGATAATCATGATGGTGCTGCTGAAGAAACTGGTCCTGAAGAAACTGTTGGGCCTAAGCAAAGTTGTCAACCTGCACATCCTCGCATTGCAAACAAAGTGCACATCGAGAAGATCATCAATGACACCAACGCACCAGGTCCTCTCACGCGCTCAAAAGCTTCACATTTATTTAACTTTTGTGGGAATTTTGCATTTGTCTCTATCACAGAGCCCACTAAAGTTGATGAAGCATTCATGGAGTCCGAGTGGATTCAAGCCATGCAAGATGAATTGCATCAATTCGAGCTCAACAATGTGTAGGAGATGGTTAAGCAACCAGATCCACTCAAGCACAACATCATCGGTACCAAATGGATCTACCACAACAAACAAGACGAAAATGGCCTCGTGGTGAGGAATAAGGCTCGTCTTGTAGCTCAAGGCTACACACAGGTTGAAGGAATCGATTTTGATGAAACTTTTGCACCTATTGGTAGACTTGAGGCTATTCACATATTGCTTGCTTACGCTAACCATCATAATATCATCTTACATCAAATGGATGTGAAAAGTGCATTCCTCAATGGTAAGCTTGAGGAAGAAGTATATATTGCTCAACCATCAGGTTTTGAGGATCCAAAATTTCCAGATCACGTCTACAGACTCAACAAGGCCCTCTATGGCCTCAAGCAAGCACCTCGGGCGTGGTATGACACACTGAAGGAATTCCTCATGAAGAAAGGCTTCAAACCCGGTTCACTTGACCCAACTCTTTTCACCAAAGCATATGATGATGAATTATTCGTGTGCCAAATATATGTTGATGACATTATCTTTGGTTGTACTAACCAACGTTATTGTGATGAATTTGCCTATATGATGAGTGAAGAATATCAAATGTCTATGATGGGAGAATTGAAATTCTTTTTAGGTCTTCAGATTCGTCAACAATACAATGGCATATTCATATCTCAGGAGAAATACCTCAAGGATGTATTGAGGAAATTCGGCATGCAAGACTGCAAAGGCGTCAAAATCCCTATGCCCACAAATGGCCATCTATGCACTGATGAAAATGGTAAATACTTCGATCAAAAGGTATACTGCTCCATGATTGGCTCTTTATTGTACCTATGTGCATCTAGGCCGGATATTATGCTTAGTGTTTGCATGTGTGCCCGATTTCAAGCGACACTGAAGGAATCACATCATAAGGCTGTGAAGCATATTCTTCGATATCTAGCTCACACACCAACACTTGGATTATGGTATCCCAAGGGCTCTTCCGTTGATCTCATTGAATATTCAGACTCTGACTATGCTGGTGATCGTGTGGACCGCAAGTCAGCGTCAGGCACATGTCATTTCCTCGGACGATCCGTGGTATGTTGGTCCTCGAAGAAGTAGAACTGCGTATCACTCTTCATTGCAGAAGCTGAGTACATTGCTGCTGGATCTTGCTATGCTCAATTACTATGGATGAAGCAAACACTCAAGGACTATGGCATCAACATGAAGAATGTGCCACTCTACTGCGACAATGAGAGTGCTATCAAGATTGCTCACAACCCTGTTCAGCACTCAAAGACAAAGCACATCCAGATTCGTCATCATTTTCTTCATGACCATGTGTTGAAGGGCGACATCTCCATTGATCATGCAAATACTGAAGACCAGCTAGCCGATGTCTTCACAAAGCCCTTGGATGAGAAGAGATTTAGCAAGTTGCGGTGTGAGCTAAATATCCTAGAATCTTCAAATGTTCTTTGAAAACGACACACATCCTAACACTTATGCTGACTTGATGACTTAGATGTGCAACACAGGAAGTAACGTTTTTCTTTAATCAATGAAAACTAACCCTCTAAGTGTGAAGAAATTAATGAAGAAATTGATTCTCAGAACCCTACGACAGTTGTACGTGGTGTCTGAAATCAGCTTTCTTATACGGCGGGTTATGCCACCAACCAAAGTTGAAAATCTTCAATTTGAGTTTTTCTTCATTTTTTGAAATTCCTCAGTTTGCAAATTCTTCAACTTTGCATTGTCTTCACTCTTTCCGTCGTTGTTCTTCACCGACTATATATATATATACTTGAGTTTTTATGTCCTCTACAACATTCATTTATTGCTACTTCTTCAAGTTGATCTTTCTGCTAAGTGAATGTGATCGGACCCTTTCCCCCTCTATTCTAAACTCAACCCAGTCTGTTCACAAATTCTTCATGTGCGTTCTATTTGAAACTCGTTCAAATTCTTCACTGTGTCCTTGTCAGCTGAAGAAATTGCGAATGAAACATTAAAAATTCTTATCTGGATTTTTGGCTATTGCCGCTCAAACCGTTACATATTCCACGATAAATGTTATCTATCCACCCACGATCTTACACGATCGCCACCTCACCGTACTTGGGTGACACATGTCACGCGAATGAGAAGGGTCAGGGGCATGTTCGTCCAATTTCTTCGGACGAGCGGTTTTTCACCTCAGCTATAAATACCCCCTTCCCTTCCTCATTTCACTTTTACTCCGCTCAACCTCACTCCATCATTCGAGCTTCTCAAACCCTAGCACCGCCACTACTTCCATCGTTACCGGAGAGGAAGAGCTTCACTGCCTCGACCTCGTCGCCGTCGTACCCGCGCCGGACGCGGAAATCTTCACTCCGCCGCCGCCGTAGACGTCTTCCTCCGCCAAGTTAGGGCATGGAAGATCTGAATCGACGAACTTCCAAATCTACACCTCCGGTTCATCGTGTTCTTCGTCAAGGGTAATTAAAAGTTACTTCTACTGCATTTATTCTACTAATGATTTTCATCAAATCTTCAAAAGGTGTTTATTCTTCAACCTCCACACTCTAAACACGTAGCATAAATCTTCAGTTCTTGATCTATTTCTCTAAGTGAAGTTTTTCTTCTGATTCCTCAATTGTGTGAATCTAACAATCCGCACAACTCTGGAACCTAAGTCAAAGAACGCTTAGTGAAATTCTTCAAGACACATCTGGTCAATTTCCTCAAACTTGTTCATTTTTACAAAAACTTCCGAGAACGCATATGACCTCTCCAAATTCTTCGCACCTATACTCTGTTCACAGGTGCACATGTCTGCTGCTGAATCACTAGGTTCTCATCAACTTAACTCATTTTCAGCGTTCCTCGAAGAAAAGCTGCATACTTCTTCAGAGAACTCAATTGTGCAAATTCCTCAGCTGAAGAAAATGACGGATGCTAAAAGGCCCCAGAAAGGAGGAAAGAATCTTGAAGTCAACACTGCCTTTGAAATCCCTAATGACATTTATGCAGGGTACTGCACGCCAGATGAGGCAACTCATGGCAAAGAAACCAAGAATGAGTGCAAGGTGCGCATTCAAAGGATTAAACGCAGGTGGGCACGGGAATGAAGAGATTACAGATATGTAACTCCAAAGTATATGAAGAAATTTGCTCTCAACCCTCCTTTCTCAAGACCTCCATTGGCACCTGGCCAAAGAGCTAATCCAACAAGCCTTAAACGTGGTGAGGATTATGCTAATGAATAGGCAAGGAAGGAGGCCAAGTTGGCAAAGCAGGCCAAAGAAGTAGTGAAGAAATTCAACGAAGATTATGCTGCTGCTGTTGCCACTGCTGAGGCTTCTACAAGCAAAAAGGCTATGCCCAAGAAGCCTACCAAGAAACCAACTTCCTCAGCAATCCCTCATGGCCAAGTTCCTCTGTGCCACCTAGGAAAAGTCCTCAAGCTGCCCCAGTTCCTCGGGTTTCAAAACCTTCAGCTCCTCTGATAAAGTCCTCAGCACCTATGCATCTCGCCACGTGCCAACGGACCATAGGCTTCTCTATTGCCTCGGGACCTTCTGCAAGTTCTTTAGTTCCTCATCCATCTTCAAAGAGCCCAACTTTGCTGAAGACCAAGGCCACCACAGGACGAGGCACTAGACCAAGTCCTCACAAGAAACAAGTTGTGTTTCAAGTGCCTTCTGATGATGATGAGGCTGATGATGAAGAATTGGCTGAAATCATTAGAAACAAATAGCAAAGGGCCGCTAGAGCCGAAGGAAGTGTTGTTCCCCTTCTATTGGATCCGAAGAAGATCCTAGATTTCATTGACCTCTGGTATAAAGATCCCAACACTCCTCTGCCAGAGCTGGGCCTCACTCCTGGACAAAGTCACATGTTGACGGTGTTCATAACTGAAGAAAAGTGGAAATATGATCAAGCTAGAATTGCTAAGAAAGCGCAGTATAAGAAATAGCACTATCTGAAGGACAATGTTCTCAACCTGTCACCTGAACAACTCCTCACTCTGCAAGCTGAGATCAAAAAGCTCAGTGATGAATTTGAAGCTTACAAAGCAGAGTGGCTGGGAGCCAAAGTCAGGTTTGTTAAACTGGCGAAGAAATTCACCTCCAATGTTGCAGATTCATCGCACATTGAAGTCACTCCAGCTGAAGCATCTGCTCAAGCCACTGAAGGAAATGCCAGCACCGCTGATGAAAACCAGGCTGCTGATGAAACTGCAAGTTCCAGGACTGAAGAAATACCAGTCGCTCAAGATAGGCCAACTGCATCAGTTGTGCCTGAAGAAACTGATCCAATTTCCTCTGCTCCTCCTGCACCAACACCATGCCCAATTCTTCCTTCTGCTCTGGAAGTGAAGAAAACAAAGGCTGCAGAGCGAGCCGCTCTAAAGAAAAGGAAAGCATCTATTCCTCAGAACCTTCTGCACCGAAGAAGGCAAAGATTTTGACAAGTTCAATTGAGAACCCCATTGATGTTGTTCCTCTCTCAAGCATGCCATCAAAGGAACTTGTTCCTTTTGGTGAAGAATATCAGATTCCTAAAGAATCTGCTGAAGAAGATCCCTCTGCTGCTTCCACAGAGCAGATGGATGAAGAAATTGAAGTTGTGACTTTCACTTCAACTCCCTAGGTATCATCGCCAAGGCCTCAGTTCATTGCTGAAGAGGCCTTCGTTGAAGAAACAGAAGTGGATGAGGATGCGGACATTGGGAGCACCACTCCTGTGATGAATGATGATTTTTGGGATGGTCAACAACCCAATTCTCCTCTGTTCACACCACTACAGCAAATTCCTCAGTCCCCAGCACCAACAGAAGTTTAGATGGGCTCTGAAGAAATCCATAATGCCCCTTCCATTCATGAAGAAATTCCAGCCACTAGTGCTGATGAAAAAGCTGATGAAGAAATGGAGGCCCAGGCTGCTACTAAAACAGAAGCAGATATTACTCAGCCTGAGGCTCCAGAGATTGAGATTCCTGAGGTTATTCTTCAATTAACTGATACTCCTCAGCCCAAGCCAGCGAATCCATTCTCCAAGACTCCAAAGTCCAAGGCTCATGCTTTCTTCAACGAGCAAGTATTCTTCACTGACTACAACCCCTATGACTCTGCTCGTTTGCGAAGGAAGAGATTCTGGACTACCAGCCAAGCCAATGTTTATTCTTCAGTGCTGTTCAACATGGACAAAGTCTTCAACCATGCTCATATTCCTCATGTTGATATGGAATCACTGCCTTGCTTCACCCCAGTCCTCACTGCTATTCATGATGCTGGATTGCTCAATTTTTGCACTGATATCTGTGATTGGAATGAAGAACTCATTCTTCAATTCTATGCGACGCTGCACATTACTAGCAATGCTGAAGATGTGAACTCATGGGTGTTGGACTGGATGACAGAAAACACTCACTATAAGGCACCAGCAACTGAATTGCTTCATGCCATGCCTGTCAGTCCTCCCCCAGAAGGTGCGCGTCTCGTCTATTTTGAAACTAAGTTGTCTGATCATTACATGCAAGTTTTGATGAAGACATTGAAGCCTGGTCAATCCTCAAGGACAAAGTTCCTTGTGAAGGAATTGCAATATGTGCCAAGGACAGTATATCGCATTCTGACCAAGACCTTGAGTCCAATCAAAGGCCACGACTTGAATGATGAAGAAGTCGTTGGCATCATGAAGGATCTGCTTTTCAATATCATACATGGGATTATAGTGAACTACCATGATTTCTTCATGAGGACTCTGGCAAATATTGCGATGTCTTCGTTTGAGTTGAAGCCTTATGCGCCCTAAATTATGAGATTACTCAGATCAAAGTCTTCACTCAACTATAAAGCTTATACACTCAACCATGACAGCTACTTGCCCCCAATTGAAGTCCTCAAGTGGACATTTTCCTCAGTGATGACAAGGGCAAGGCCACTGCTATCACTGATGAAGGCAATCGTCCATTGGATGGACAGTTCTCAAAACTGCTTCATACTCCACCAATGATGACTTTGCTACTCATGACTCTGTCGCTAATGCCTCAAAGCAAAGTCCTCAGGCAACAGCTCCAAGGGTGATGACTGATCGTAAGCTTCTCCTCAGTCTTCATCAGAAGGTGGATTGTAATCACAAATGAGTCAAATGTCAGTTCGGCTCAATTCTTCACAACATGACTGCCACATATAATTCCGTGAAGAAGAACCATTATTACCTCAATGAAGTTTTTGATCGCACCTGGGCTGTCCTGACTCATCTCTATGGTGATGAGGATCTCAAGGAAGTGGGCTTCAAGCAGGACTTCGGCTGGTCCAAACCTCCACCAAAGAAATTCAAGAAAGTTGAAGTTCCTCCTCTGGTGCCCAGCTCATATCCTTCATCCCGTGATACTGATGAAAATGAAGATTTGAACGACACTGCGGCAGGCCCTACTCCAACAACCGACCCCAATAACGCTGGCGCTCCTCCATCGACTTCGTGATGAAATTCTTCAGGGGCGTTAGTCCTCATTTTTCGTCCCTTTTGGTCATTTGATGACAAAGGGGGAGAAATTTGAGTTAGTCTTCAAGCGGGTCTATCTATATGGGCGTAAACTTAAGTCCGGTGGTGACCTGATACTTTTGCCTTGTTTTTCTGCATGCTATTTCATCATATATGCTATGCAAGCATGCTGAATTACATCAGTCACCACATTTCATCATGCATTTCAAATTCTTCAATCTATATGTTAAATGCGTGTATGATTTATAAGATATAGGGGGAGACCTCCATGATTCTACTCTTCAAGTGTGCATTGCTTTAAAAGAAAATTCCTCACTATGCACATCTTCAGGGGGAGTTCTTCTATATCTTGCAATCAAATTCCTCACTATTGAGTACTTTCAGTTCATATGTTTATCCCCATTGAAAACATAACTTATATTGTCATCAATCACCAAAAAGGGGGAGATTGTAAGTGCATCTAGTGCCCCTTAGTGATTTTGGTGTATTGAAGACTTATAGGTTAAGGAACTAATATGTTTGTGAGTGTACACAGGCTCTATAAGACGATGAGGAGTTTGATATTTACAGTGAAAGTCGACCCCTAAAAATGAATGTCTTCGGCTGAAGACTTTGGTTCTTTTGAAGACTTTGAAAGTGAAGAAATTGGTGTGACCTTGAAGACTTTGATATTCATGTGAGGAATATAAAGCGTGAAGACTTTGTTTCGTAGTTTCATTTTCTTCTTCTTGAGTCATAGGAAACACCGTACTGTTAAAGGGGGGTCAAGGTAATACTAAGGAAACTGATTTCCATGTGATGCTCATCTCAAAATCCTATACCTACCCAATCCTTCGAGTGAAGCCATTGGAAATATCATACCAGTTCAGTCAATTTCTTCAATGACAGAGACGAAGATCTTCTGGTCTCTAAGGAATTTGTCCTGACTGAGGAGTTAGGAATTCGCCAGTGCGGATTGCCTACACAGTGAGGAACATGATAGCCCTATGGAATTCGAACCTCACATATTCGACCGTTGCTGTGCTACGCGCCAGCTATCCCAAAAATATCTACCACCTAATGGTCATATCAGCCAAGGGCATTTATGTCTTATCATGTCGGGTTGCTCCCTAGGCTATAAATAGCCGCCCCCTACAACTACTAGCTGGTTGGCTACTCTGAGAGAAACTGACACTTGTCATTTGAGAGCATCCCATCCTCCGAGGACTTTGAGCGAAAATCATCAAGTGAGGAAAACCCAAATCCCAAACCCAAACCTACAAACCCCAAAGTGATTGAGCATCGCTGGAGAGATTGTTCCTGTGTGGAACTGACGCTTGTTACCTTTGAGGACTGTGTATCCTCCAGACAGTTAGGCGTCATGGTCTGAGCATCCAAGAGGAATTGTGGGTTGCCGAGTGACCAAGTCTGTGAAGGTTTGGAAGTCACCTGTGAAGACTTACCACTACTGTTGGGCGAGATTTGCGTGATCTTAGATCAAGGAGAATACGGTGAGGACTGTGTGTCCGGGACTGTGTGTCCTCGAGTTTAAATACTTAGCCGCTCCAACCAGACATACAACTGTCACAGCAGTTGGAACTGGTCGACCAAATCATTGTCTTCACCAAGCCTACTGGTTCTATTTCCTCAACCCTTTCATTTCCTCAGTTATGTGTTGATGAACCTAATCATTCATGTTTAAAGACTTTGACTGAAGACTTTCTCTAATTCCTCAACCCTATTTCTTCAGTCAGTTTGTCTTCATCCTGTTATCCTGTGTTTACGCTTTCTGTACTCTGTGTTTTATCTTTCATTTCATCATGAAGACTGTGCTATTGCTCTGTTATGCTTATACCTGAGTACTTATTCTGCTGCAAGTAGTTCTTCGCTTAGGAATTTCCTCACCCTGAAATTCCTCAGTGAAGAATTCATAAAAATCGCCTATTCATCCCCCTCTAGTCGACGCAACGCACTTTCAATATGTCAACAAGATATTATCATTGAAAAAATTTGTATAAATAAACGATAGTCGCGATCTAAATTCGCATATGGCTAGCTTACCTGGATTGAGATCCAATAACATGTCATGGGCATGTCACCATTGAACAGTAACGATGACATGCCCATCTCTCTAGACTGCCCGATCGAGAATCAAGGGAGAGATCAAAATGAACTGCACATGGCTACAGTACACATCTACAGGAACCTGTGTATAGTGTTGTGTCTACAGTAGCACTGCAATATTATATTTGGGTCCTACGTTCTTGATCAAACAAGCATGTTACAGCGTGACATGCCATGGGCATGTCACTGGATCTCTGTCCTGCTTATCTAATGGGCGGGGAGCTATCACCAAAATGCCCCTCTAAATATGAGAGGGTAGTGCGTGAAGAAGGTCAGGAGATATGAAACTTCTATTTAGTAACAATGTAGTCTTTTATTCTAATATATGTTTACAGCTTTTGTCTAGAGATTTATTTTGGTGAAACTCATATTGGAAAAACTTTGAAAATGAATATTGAAATAATAAATTTTTCTTTGGGTGAAGAATTAGGTAATATCATAAACATATATTTGAACTCGAGGTATTTGGTATCTTTTTTTATTATTCTCTAGAAAGAAGTTTAGTTAGTTATTGTAGCGATCCACACCTCCCACCAGCTATGAAGGAGTGCATATCTTTGGCTTGTTGCAAGATAAGTATGACTTTAGTAAAACATTGCCCACCAGAGTAGCAGAACAGAAGCATTGCAGCGGATTTGATAAATAAACAACTGAAATATATTTTAGAAATCAAACTACAATGTAACTCCTACAAAAAAACTATAATTACAAGTGCATAGTGTTTAGTTGTAGGCTTTTCGAAGTAAAAGTATCGAGTAGACAAAGAGCATAGGAAATGACTTTTTGTCTCTGCTTTATTTCTACTAGGTAGGTGTTGGGCCCCCAAGTGCAAGGGTTTGCAGCAAGCAGCAGTTTCCCTAAAGTGACCTCAAGGTTTATTGAATCCATGAGAGCTACGAGATTACAATAAGTGATTGGTACCTACACACACAAAACAAAACATTCTTGTGTCGCCAAATGAACTTGTGTGGTTGTCAATCTCACTAATTTTGCTAGTTACAAAGGAACTAAAAGCATAAGTTTATGGAAGATTCGATTGCAGCAAGAAAGTAAAAGAAAACGTAAATTGTGATTGGAAGATTATCAGAAGAAGATGGACCCGAATCTGTAGTGATGAATGTATTTTTTTACGCTTATCACGCTGTTGTTCAAAATGGTTTATCTTATAAAATCTGAGATATCCCCTCTGATAATGCCAATAATGACTAATGAATGCAACATATTGTGAAATCCTCTCTTTATTTTGTTTCTACAGGAAAGGAGGCCATACATGGATTAAAAGACATGACTTACATGGAAAGAAGCAAAATGGAGAAAGAAGAGATCAATTGGGGGCGCATCAGAAGAAACAGAGCACACAAGACAACATCTGGTACGACCGCACACGCTCATACCAAGTGCTCACGACGATGTGGAATCCAAACCTCCAAGTTTGATAAAAGGCCATGTCCCAGATTCGTGAAGGAGCATGTGACGCCCCCAATTCAATCGTACACTAATCATGCACGCAAATGTGTACGATCAAGATCAGGGACTCACGGGAAGATATCACAACACAACTCTAAAACATAAATAAGTCATACAAGCATCATAATACAAGCCAGGGGCCTCGAGGGCTCGAATACAAGTGCTCGATCATAGACGAGTCAGCGGAAGCAACAATATCTGAGTACAGACATAAGTTAAACAAGTTGCCATAAGATGGCTAGCACAAACTGGGATATAGATCGAAAGAGGCGCAGGCCTCCTGCCTGGGATCCTCCTAACTACTCCTGGACGTCGTCAGCGGCCTGCACGTAGTAGTAGGCACCTCCAGTGTAGTAGTCGTCGTCGACAGTGGCGTCTGGCTCCTGGACTCCAGCATCTGGTTGCGACAACCAGAAATAAAGGAAAGGGGGGAAAAAGGGGGGAGAAAGCAACCGTGAGTACTCATCCAAAGTACTCGCAAGCAAGGAACTACACTACATATGCATGGGTATATGTGTAAAGGGCCATATCAGTGGACTGAACTGCAGAATGCCAGAATAAGAGGGGGGTAGCTAGTCTTATCGAAGACTACGCTTCGGGTCACCTTCGTCTTGCAACAGGTAGAAGAGGGTAGGTTGAAGTCCTCCAAGTAGCATCTCCAAGTAGCATCTCCAAGTAGCATCGCATAGCATAATCCTACCCGGCGATCCTCCCCTCGTCGCCCTGTGGAAAAGCGATCACCGGGTTGTCTGTGGAACTTGGAAGGGTGTGTTTTATTAAGTATCCGGTTCTAGTTGTCATAAGGTCAAGGTACAACTCCAAGTCGTCCTGTTACCGAAGATCACGGCTATTCGAATAGATTAACTTCCCTGCAGGGGTGCACCAACTTACCCAGCACGCTTGATCCCATTTGGCCGGACACACTTTCCTGGGTCATGCCCGGCCGCGGAAGATCAACATGTCGCAGCCCCACCTAGGCACAACAGAGAGGTCAGCACGCCGGTCTAAACCTAAGCGTGCAGGGGTTTGGGCCCATCGCCCTGAGCACACCTGCACGTTGCGTGGGCGGCCGGAAGCAGACCTAGCCTAGTGGCGTTCCAGTCCAATCCGGCGCGCGCCGCTCCATCGCTGACGTCTGAAGTGCTTCGGCTGATACCACGACGTCGGGATACCCATAACTACTCCCGCGTAGATGGTTAGTGCGTATAGGCTCGTAGCCGACTCAGATCAAATACCAAGATCTCGTTAAGCGTGTTAAGTATCCGCGAACGCCGAACAGGGCCAGGCCCACCTCTCTCCTAGGTGGTCTCAACCTGCCCTGTCGCTCCGCCACAAGTAACAGTCGGGGGCCGTCGGGAACCTAGGCCCACCTCTACCGGGATGGAGCCACCTGTCCTTTCAGCCCCCCATCTCCGAACAGTATCACAGGTAATGTAACAGTGTAAAGTATATAGTATATGCCCGTGATCACCTCCCGAAGTGATCACAGCCCAGTAGTATAGCATGGCAGACGGACAAGAATGTAGGGCCACTGATGGAACACTAGCATCCTATACTAAGCAGTAGGATAGCAGATAAAGGTAACAACAGTAGTAGCAAGGACAGGCCATGCAGCAGTATAGGATTAACTGAAAACAGTAACATGCTACACTACTCTAATGCAAGCAGTATAGAGTAGAATAGGCGATATCTGGTGATCAAGGGGGGGGCTTGCCTGGTTGCTCTGGCAAGAGAGAGGGGTCGTCAACTCTGTAGTCGAACTGGGCAGCAGCAGCATCGGTCTCGTAGTCTACCGGAGAGAAGAGGGGGAAGAAACAATAAATATAATACAAACATAAGCATGACGGTGCATGACAAGACAAGTAACGGTGCTAGGGGTGCCCTAACGCGGTATGAGGTGGTACCGGTTAAGGGGGGAAACATCCGGGAAAAGATCCCCGGTGTTTCGTGTTTTCGGATAGAGGAGCCGGAGGGGGAAAGTTGCGAGTTCGATAGGTTAGGGGTGTGTGGCGGACAAACGGACTGCGCATCCGGATTTGTCTCGTCGTTCTGAGCAACTTTCATGTTGAAAATATTTTAATCCGAGTTACGGATTAAAAGATACGATTTTCTAAAGATTTTATTAATTTCTGGAATTTAATTAATTATTTAATTAATTCGAAAAATGGATTTATGACGTCAGCATGATGTCATGCTGACGTCAGCAGTCAACAGAGTTGACTTGGTCAACCTGACATGTGGGTCCAGTGGGACCCACCTGTCATTCTCTGTTTAGGTAACTAGGGTTTAGTTAAACTTATTACTGCTCAGTTAGACTAACAGGTTAATTTGGACTAATTAAGTAGGAGTAATTAACTTAATTAATTTAGTTAATTAATTAATTAATTAAATTCATTTTTATTTTTATTTTTATGAATTCCTTAATTCTTCCTTCTTTTTTTTTAACGTTCTAAGGGCGTGGGCCCCATCTGTCATTGTCAAGGGGGGTGTCTTAGCAAGCGCTGGTGCTGGCGGTTAACGGGGCGGGTGCCCGAACGAGGGGCGAACCGGGCCGCATCGAGGGGCACGGGCGCTAGCGCGCGCCTGCGGCCAGGGCAGGGCTCGCCGGCCGGCCGTTTCCGGCGAAGGAAACCGGCGCAGGAGGGGGTCGCCAGAGGCAGCAGCAGGCGCGCTACGGCCTCGTGCGAGGCGGCAGGTGCGGAGCGAAGGCAGCAGGACGGTGCGAGGCGGCGGCCGAAGCAAGAACTTGAGGGGGGCGGTGCGAGGAGCACGCACGCAAAGCTCTGAAGGGTTAGGCAGCTCCCACGCGATGCCAGAAGCACCGTGGTGTGCTTGCCTGAGCCAGAGGAGGACTACAGCAGCGGCAACAAGCACGACGGCGGGCCTGCCAGGGGGAGAGAGGGGAAGGGAAGGGGGCTCACATAGCCCTGTAGTTGAGCGAGGCATGCTCGAGGAGGAGGACGAGGAAGGGGCAGCGTCCGAGTTGCCGGCGACGAGTGCGGCGGGGCGACGGGGTCGAGGGCGCGGCGCGGGAACGGCTGCCTCGGCACGGGGCGAGGAGGAGGCCGAGGCACACAGGGCGATGGCGCCGTCGGCGGAGACCTCAGGCGACTGGCACGCCGGCGAGGTGGAGCTCCATCGCGGCAAGGGGGTCGGGCGCTAGGTGGCTCCGGTGAGGCTCGCGGAGCTCCAGGCGGCGGTGGACGGCGACGGGCGGGCGCCGCGTGGCTTGGGGAGGCCGTCGGGGAGGAGGTCGAGGAGGTTCGGCGTGGGGAGGAGACGAGGAGGCGCCGGTGTGGATGGGCGTAGGGATGAGGCGGCGAGGTCGGGCCCCCATGCCCCGATCCGATCTAGATCGGGGGAAGGCAGAGGAGGGGGGCGAGTGGGAGTAGTGGGGGGTGGCGCTAGGTCACGGGGAGGGGAGGAGGCCTAGTAGGCCAGGGGGTGCAGGAGTGGGTCGGCTGGGCCGACTGGCTCCTTCAGCCAACTGGGCTAAGGCCCAGTCGGGGGGGGTGTCTTTTATTTCTTTTTCCTTTTCTACAGTTTTTATTTTATATTTGCTCTAGTTTGTTAATTGCTTAACCACCAAAAGACTTTTGTAAATCATGTAGCTTGTCACATGAACATCATTGCATTATATAGCAACAATGCCACAAAAGCTGAAGGTCTTCCGAAAAGGTTTAATTATTTTTAGAAAGTGAAAAGGCCAAGTGATGTGATGTTGGTCCACTGTTTTAATTCCTAGGGGCATTTCTGGAGCTTCTAAAGTGTAGGTTTTATTTTTATAACAGCTTTGGTAATTTTTGCAATATTGTGAACATTTTAGTTTTTAGCGTTTGAAAACTTTTGTTGTTTGTTTTTATTTTAAATTTTAATTTGGATCGGTTTCGAACTAAAACGATATTAGCACAGAAACCGGGGTGACGTGGCATCGCTAACGTGGGATTACTGTAGCCTGATTATCCGGGCGTCACAATTCTCCTCCACTACAAGAAATCTCGTCCCGAGATTTAAGCGGTAGTGAAAGGGGGGAAGGTTTGGTAACAAATCTAGCGAGTCTTCTCATCCTGGCTTGCTCTTCTCGAAGAGGTTGATCCATTACGTTGAAGTCTTTATTTCTCTGCTCCAGGTCATCATGATCAATTCGTCATCCTTTCTTCGGGGTCTCCATCATCCTACGAACGCTACCAAGGGGAAAAACTCCGGAAGAACGCGTCTCCACAAAGCTGGGCATCTGACGGTGAACTCAATGGGAAATACACAAGGTACCCCACGAGTTGTATTTCAGTGAATTCGTTGAGTGCAATATACGATGGTACCAAAGTTTCAAACGGTTAGGCAATCATTCGATGACTAGACAGAAGCTGGAATGGGGGCTTGAACCACAAGAATAACATGGTGTTTGATTCCAGGATGAACAATGGTATAGCATTCAGCTCGTGAATCACATACGAAGGCAAGTGCAAAGGATACATTAGAATCCGGTTTATAAAGAAAAGTCAGGTTTCGATCCTGTGGAACTGTGGGTTATGGGCCCACCATGTGCGGTAAAATCAGGAAGGGTGCCAACATTTGCACGGTCATGATAGCAAGGCAGGTCAGAGGATAGCCTGTCAGTTATGTTGGCAACAACGCTGGTACCAAGGGCGAGGGACGAAGAGAACCATTTTCCTGCTCGTTAAGACGAGGCGGACCAATAGGCAAAGTTCTCGTCCATCGGCGGCTACCGGAATGTCTTCAACAATAGTATCAAGGTCTTTCTGACAGAGTTGTACACCGAGGTGTTTACAAAAGCGGTGACTTATTACTGCTTAGATCATATGGATCACAAGGGAGGTTAAACCAAACAATGGAAAGGAAAATATGATTACCAGGTTAAACAGAACAATGGAAGGGAAAATGTGTTTAAACACATATTTCAAGGGTATATCCTTCCCAAGGGCAATTAGAGCGTGATATCCAAGACAGGATATAATGTAGAAAACTCTTTAGGTACGGGAGAGAATTTTCATGACATTACCCATACAGCGGTGTTTGGATAATTGAGCAGGAAACATTTAACATTGGGCTTCAAATGTTCCTGTTGAAAATCGGAGTACCATAGACGTGCTTCGAGATAGCATTGACATGGTCAACAGGTGAAGGTCAGACTTTGGAAACAAAAAGGATCCATCAGGAACAACTTATAGAATAAATCTTACAATTTCCTCACGGAAGAATGACTAACCTTGCCAAAAGGAAACTATAACAATAGGTCCTCCGGCCAGGTGTGCTAGGCATGACATCATCTTACCAGGTCATATAAAGACCAATGTTATAACTCTTGGAAATATGTTCCAACCATCATATCTGACCAAGATTCAGATCTGATCGGTGTCAAAATACCTCAGACTCAGGATGGCTGAGAGGAAAAGGTGTAATACAAATTGACAAGATGACATTGTAAAATTCTCGGGAAATGAACTAGGGGAGCGGGTTCCTGAAACAATAGTTCATTATTAAACCAGGGATGGGATGAGGAGGTGGTTGATGGGCTCAGAGACAATTCATCGAGAATTCCAAACAGATGGTTGTCCGCAATAATGTGAACAAGAAGATGACACGTGTCAACTCAAATGATATAACATACACCATCAATCATTAGTTGAAAGGTGTGCCCGAAATATGACCTTAGGCAACAAGATCCATGTTAGAGTGACGATTCAATAACCAACAGCCTAAGAACGAATTGTCGATCGTTAACTTCAAAGCAATATGGTTGCTAGAAGTACATAACTCAAACAACATTGATATATCGGTATCCCGGTTAAAAACAACACGAGAACCAAGGAAGAATGGTGATGGTGAGAAGTATCATCATACCGAGAATTCCTTAAGTGGTGGAGCAGTCCTCACAATATCCTTGATATTAAAATATGGTAATACTCCAAGGTAAAGAAGAACAAATGTTGGATAGCAGGGATCTCAAGGTATAACACAAAATGCGAACAAGTTTGTGTTGAACGGAAGGCAATAAAGTGGTCGATGATAACACAAATCATCGAGGGCAAGGACGGTATTCTCTTCATGAATCCGATTGATATCCTGGAAGAGCTCATAAGGTTGATGAAGATCACGACATATTTGTCGAGAGGTTTCAAGAAGATGTAATCAATTAGCGACGATGTCAATTCAAAGGAATGATGAAGCGAAAGGTTATTGGAACAATGGGTACGACACAAACTCGAAATCAAGCTTGCTGTTCAAGGCAAAATGATATGATGAGGAAAATCGATATAAGCTTAGCTCATCGTCGACAATTTGTGCTTCAGGAAGGAGGACCAGGTAGCACAGTTAAATTTAGCACGATAATGATATAGCCGATCAGGCTAGGAATGGCGTGATCGGGTAGAAACTCGTACTTAAAGAAGATTATCAAGAGTTGTTGAACCATAGTGCAGACTCGGTTCAGTTATCGGTGTCTTCGAGTGTTTAATAACTTAGAGCCCATGAAAAACTGTAATCAGTGAGAATGTAGCACTTGATGAACTCATAAAAAGTTATGCAGTTCCATGATAATCTCGAGATACCAGGGGGGTAATACTCGACACAAGATCAAAGTAAAGGTTGGACTGGTGTATTGATCCATAGCTGACAATTGTTTTAACTTGTCCGAGAAATGAGATCAAAGAAGAACAATCATGGTCGGAACCACGGTTGCAACAGGCCAGATCCTAGATATAAGATGAACTTATACCAAAGGAATAATTTATTTAAGAGAAGCTTTAATGATAAGATCTACACCGTGTCCATGGGCATGAACACAAGTTCAAGGTCGACTCCCACTTCTCCAATGCATAACCTTTCATTCACTTCTCACGTTCGATGAAGTTGCAGTGTTGAAATTTTATCTGGTGAAGCACCAGAAGAGTATGACTCGTGAAAACTTTCGAGTTCACACATACTAAGGAAGGCATAGGTTCAACCCATCGGGGCATCTTAGAATCATATACCAGAATCTTTAGAAATAATTAACTCAAGCTCGAAGGCAGAGCATGGTTGAGAAAGCAGAGGATACAATTTACCAAAGGCATTATGTATCAGAGGAAAGGCCCACAAGGTTATTGAATATGAAGGGCGTTGTCAGATAAAATCCAACAAAGGATCTGGTGGTCCACAAGGGATCTGACGTGAGCATCGGTACTCAACTAGAGGAAGAAGAATGCAAGGAGATCAAATTATAGAAACAACTGGCTAACTCAATTGTCAAATGCAAAGGAATTATGATTTCCAAATCAAGGGATCAGAAGCAATGCTCTGATTAGGGATGGATAAGTTGAATAGCCTTAGGGTACAATCAACGACAATTGGATTGGTCAAGAACCAATTCCAGTTAAAAGAATGGAAGCTCAGCCGGAAAGGTAATTTATAAGGAGCAATGATGATTGCGTGTATTCGCAACATATTGAGTCAACAGACTCAAAAAGATAATGACAAGGAATGTCAATAAGATTTCTATACTTATGGGATTAATCATAATGAAAGCAAACAAGAAATTCCAGAGCAATAGGTTGCTGAGGATTTTCGGAATATCGGGTGGTATTTCGAAGACTTTTGTGTAACACATGAACAACTTTGGACGAACGGATACTCGGCAAGTGCGAGGAATTATCCGTTTGGGCATTCAGTTGACATAGAACAGCAAGGCAGTAAGCTCAAGGATTATCGAAAGAACGACGAGTGTTTTGGAGTATCTTGTCATAACAAGACAAACTGGGGATGGATGAAAGAATAACAACTGCAAGTAGTTATCCATAAGGGTTGACGGTGGAAGGGAATTGCAAACGCAATGAACACAAGTTCTCGTGTTAATAGCGGAGAGTATCTTCAGGGGGTCTTCACGTGCAGCAGACGGTCGTCCGTAATAAGGGGCTCTCCGGGAGGAAGTAATTACGAGAACCTAGAGTCGGAGTTAGTAAAATCGTTTAACCTGAATAGAAGAGAGTTCAGAATCCCAGAGTAAAGGTCGAGGAGTAAAAGATCCTATTACCACCCAATGGCGACGTGGGCCCGTAAGGCACACAGCCATGTTAGTAAAAGTTTTGTAATGTCTAGACTCGACTTCGGCCAATGAGTTGGGAAGGGGGGATTCCTACAGGCAGTCGGCTCTGATACCAACTTGTGACGCCCCCGATTCAATCGTACACTAATCATGCACGCAAATGTGTACGATCAAGATCAGGGACTCACGGGAAGATATCACAACACAACTCTAAAACATAAATAAGTCATACAAGCATCATAATACAAGCCAGGGGCCTCGAGGGCTCGAATACAAGTGCTCGATCATAGACGAGTCAGCGGAAGCAACAATATCTGAGTACAGACATAAGTTAAACAAGTTGCCATAAGATGGCTAGCACAAACTGGGATATAGATCGAAAGAGGCGCAGGCCTCCTGCCTGGGATCCTCCTAACTACTCCTGGACGTCGTCAGCGGCCTGCACGTAGTAGTAGGCACCTCCAGTGTAGTAGTCATCGTCGACAGTGGCGTCTGGCTCCTGGACTCCAGCATCTGGTTGCGACAACCAGAAAGAAAGGAAAGGGGGGAAAAAGGGGGGAGAAAGCAACCGTGAGTACTCATCCAAAGTACTCGCAAGCAAGGAACTACACTACATATGCATGGGTATATGTGTAAAGGGCCATATCAGTGGACTGAACTGCAGAATGCCAGAATAAGAGGGGGGTAGCTAGTCTTATCGAAGACTACGCTTCGGGTCACCTTCGTCTTGCAACAGGTAGAAGAGGGTAGGTTGAAGTCCTCCAAGTAGCATCTCCAAGTAGCATCGCATAGCATAATCCTACCCGGCGATCCTCCCCTCGTCGCCCTGTGGAAAAGCGATCACCGAGTTGTCTGTGGAACTTGAAAGGTGTGTTTTATTAAGTATCCGGTTCTAGTTGTCATAAGGTCAAGGTACAACTCCAAGTCGTCCTGTTACCGAAGATCACAGCTATTCGAATAGATTAACTTCCCTGCAGGGGTGCACCAACTTACCCAGCACGCTTGATCCCATTTGGCCGGACACACTTTCCTGGGTCATGCCCGGCCGCGGAAGATCAACACGTCGCAGCCCCACCTAGGCACAACAGAGAGGTTAGCACGCCGGTCTAAACCTAAGCGCGCAGGGGTCTGGGCCCATCGCCCTGAGCACACCTGCACGTTGCGTGGGCGGCCGGAAGCAGACCTAGCCTAGTGGCGTTCCAGTCCAATCCGGCGCGCGCCGCTCCGTCGCTGACGTCTGAAGTGCTTCGGCTGATACCACGACGTCGGGATACCCATAACTACTCCCGCGTAGATGGTTAGTGCGTATAGGCTCGTAGCCGACTCAGATCAAATACCAAGATCTCGTTAAGCGTGTTAAGTATCCGCGAACGCCGAACAGGGCCAGGCCCACCTCTCTCCTAGGTGGTCTCAACCTGCCCTGTCGCTCCGCCACAAGTAACAGTCGGGGGCCGTCGGGAACCCAGGCCCACCTCTACCGGGATGGAGCCACCTGTCCTTTCAGCCCCCCATCTCTGAACAGTATCACAGGTAATGTAACAGTGTAAAGTATATAGTATATGCCCGTGATCACCTCCCGAAGTGATCACAGCCCAATAGTATAGCATGGCAGACGGACAAGAATGTAGGGCCACTGATGGAACACTAGCATCCTATACTAAGCAGTAGGATAGCAGATAAAGGTAACAACAGTAGTAGCAAGGACAGGCCATGCAGCAGTATAGGATTAACTGAAAACAGTAACATGCTACACTACTCTAATGCAAGCAGTATAGAGTAGAATAGGCGATATCTGGTGATCAAGGGGGGGGGGCTTGCCTGGTTGCTCTGGCAAGAGAGAGGGGTCGTCAACTCTGTAGTCGAACTGGGCAGCAGCAGCATCGGTCTCGTAGTCTACCGGAGAGAAGAGGGGGAAGAAACAATAAATATAATACAAACATAAGCATGACGGTGCATGACAAGACAAGTAACGGTGCTAGGGGTGCCCTAACGCGGTATGAGATGGTACCGGTTAAAGGGGGAAACATCCGGGAAAAGATCCCCGGTGTTTCTTGTTTTCGGACAGAGGAGCCGGAGGGGGAAAGTTGCGAGTTCGATAGGTTAGGGGTGTGTGGCGGACAAAAGGACTGCGTATCCGGATTCGTCTCGTCGTTCTGAGCAACTTTCATGTTGAAAATATTTTAATCCGAGTTACGGATTAAAAGATACGATTTTCTAAAGATTTTATTAATTTCTGGAATTTAATTAATTATTTAATTAATTCGAAAAATGGATTTATGATGTCAGCATGATGTCATGCTGACGTCAGCAGTCAACAGAGTTGACTTGGTCAACCTGACATGTGGGTCCAGTGGGACCCACCTGTCATTCTCTGTTTAGGTAACTAGGGTTTAGTTACACTTATTACTGCTCAGTTAGACTAACAGGTTAATTTAGACTAATTAAGTAGGAGTAATTAACTTAATTAATTTAGTTAGTTAATTAATTAATTAAATTCATTTTTATTTTTATTATTATTATTATGAACTCCTTAATTCTTCCTTCTTTTTTTTAACGTTCTAAGGGCGTGGGCCCCATCTGTCATTGTCAAGGGGGGGGGTCTTAGCAGGCGCTGGTGCTGGCGGTTAACGGTGCGGGTGCCCGAACGAGGGGCGAACCGGGCCGCATCGAGGGGCACGGGCGCTAGCGCGCGCCGGCGGCCAGAGCAGGGCTCGCCGGCCGGCCGTTTCCGGCGAAGGAAACCGGCGCAGGAGGGGGTCGCCAGAGGCAGCAGCAGGCGCGCTGCGGCCTCGTGCGAGGCGGCAGGTGCGGAGCGAAGGCAGCAGGACGGTGCGAGGCGGCGGCCGAAGCAAGAACTTGAGGGGGGCGGTGCGAGGAGCACGCACGCAAAGCTCTGAAGGGTTAGGCAGCTCCCACGCGATGCCAGAAGCACCGTGGTGTGCTTGCCTGAGCCAGAGGAGGACTACAGCAGCGGCAACAAGCACGACGGCGGGCCTGCCAGGGGGAGAGAGGGGAAGGGAAGGGGGCTCACATAGCCCTGTAGTTGAGCGAGGCATGCTCCAGGAGGAGGACGAGGAAGGGGCGGCGTCCGAGTTGCCGGCGACGAGTGCGGCGGGGCGACGGGGTTGAGGGCGCGGCGCGGGAACGGCGGCCTCGGCACGGGGCGAGGAGGAGGCCGAGGCACACGGGACGATGGCGCCGTCGGCGGAGACCTCAGGCGACTGGCACGCCGGCGAGGTGGCGCTCCATCGCGGCAAGGGGGTCGGGCGCTAGGTGGCTCCGGTGAGGCTCGCGGAGCTCCAGGCGGCGGTGGACGGCGACGGGCGGGCGCCGCGTGGCTTGGGAGGCCGTCGGGGAGGAGGTC